>NC_142010.1:223110364-223261114 GCF_049901735.1 Notechis scutatus | reverse complement strand
TTTTCGTCTTCCGCCACATTTTGGAACCTAAGATGAAATGATGCCTTCTCTAATTCCATGTGTACCATCGAATCCCAGAGTTTGCAGTAGAGCACTTTCCAATTTTGTTCTGAATCCTCTAATTTCTTCTCCACCATCTCCACTCTTGCCACTACTAAATTTAATTTCTGTTCATTTTTATCACTTTTTCCTTAATCTTTCCAATCTTACTATTCAAATTTTGTATTTCATTTTTCACTTGTCCTATTTCAGTTCTCATCTCTGTTTTCATATCTTCATGGTTCCTCGCTATCAATTCGTGGGTTTTTGCCATCATTTCCTGCATCATAGTGAGTGTTGCCTGTACTGTCTGCAGGCTTTGAGCTGAACTAGTTTTTTCTGCCAGTAGCATTGCATCTATAGATCTCTGCCCCATAGGTGAAGACATCGTTGTTGTAGTTTTCTTTCCTGATTTTACATTTGTAATTGATATTGTCGCCATTTTAACTATCTGTAGCAGCTCTTTCCAATCTACCATCAACTATTCCTAGTAGAGCACTATTTTCCTCTCCTTTTCAGTTCAATAGTAATATTAATACATATATTATTATATTATTAATTACCAAAATTCTATTATGGAAAATCACAATCAGCTCTTATTTCTATTTGTTCTTATTGAGCTTATTCAACTATTACAATACTTAAGAGAATTCAATATTAATCAAATACAGATATATTTACTCACAAAATCAACAGTCTTATATGCTTAATTAATTAATTTAAAGCAGCCAATTCATTAAAGTAATTAAATTCTTATCTATATATAAATATCAATTAATCTATTTCTTTACAGTTCTTAGTTATATGCTTACCTCAGAATAAAAATACCTCAATTTCTTACTATACGATTATTATTTGAAGGTTTGAGTTCTATATTTATACAACACACTTTCAATTGTCCAGTTATTCAAAAATTATTAACCAGTATTCTTAACTCAATATTCTAACACATATATATCTATTAAGATTATGTTTTACCAATATTATTTAGTTACATCTATGACTGACCAGTTGAATGATGTCCATGGATGATCTTCTTCTTCTTCTTCTTCTTCTCTTCTTGATCTTCTTCTTCTTCTTCTTCTTCTTCTTCTTCTTCTTCTTCTTCTTCTTCTTCTTCTTCTTCTTCTTCTTCTTCTTCTTTCTTCCTCTTCCTCTTCTCTTCCTCTTCCTCTTCTTCCTCTTCTTTCTTCTTCTTCTCCTCCTCCTCTCCTCCTCTCCTCCTCCTCCTCCTCCTCCTCCTCCTCCTCCTTCTTTTTGGATAAATACCTTATTACAGTTCTTAGTTCGAGTTCAAAATGTCCTCTTTAAATTTGCACAGTCACTTCCACCATTTCATTTCTCCTTTCTATTTTGGCTTCTTCTTCTTCTTGCTCCTTTATTCTTTTTCTCTACACAGTCCTAGTTCCACTTATAAATCTTAGTTATCTTATTTCTTCCTTTTTTCTTTATCACAGTTATTAGACAAATATTGCAATTATAAGGTTTCTTTCCTCAATCCTTTCCTTAAATCTTTCAAAGTGTCAATTGTTCTCTTTTCAAGTTTTTACTCTCAGCTGTTCTTCCAATCTCTCTGTCTCACTTGGACACATCACTGTCACTTTCTCTTTCTTCCTACAATTCTCAAATGTCAATCACCAAAAAATATAGTTATACAACCCCCTTTTCAACTCCCAAAGTAAAAGTAAACGGTGTTGTCTCACCCTTCAGCTCCTCTGTTTTCAGCGCTCCATTACTCAGCACAAATTACTGCCATTTCTTTAGTTAGTACTCCTTCCGATATTTCTGCCGCTTCGCTGCACTGTTCAGTTTGGAGTTTCAATTTTCAATTTTCCTTTGTAGTATAAATCAGTATTCTGGAAATCTTCTTTAAGTTTACCTTTCCACTACTCAATTTTCTGTTCTCCACTCTTTGCTTCCTTCCTTCTTCTTTAAGCTGCTGGGCTGCCATGTCTATGGTTCCGATCTGTATGATCTCCCTCTTCTGCTGCTGGTTTTTGGGGGATTCTCTTGTAATCTCCGGGATCGCAGCACCTCCCCGAGATCTCCAGGTCTTCTCCTTTCATCTGTCTACCCCTCCGAGGTACAACACGCTCCTGGAAGCCACCAAACAGTGAAAATTGGAGCCTTTCAGAGCGGCAATCCACTCCTCAGCTCCGCATCAATGCAGTGCCCAGCTGGAAGGCCAAATTATCCCAGTTCTTATGTTGTCCACCTCCTTCTTCACTCCTGCACAAATCTTAATCCAGCTAAGTCCTCCTCCTCAGGGTGGCCATTTTGGACCACCGCTCAGTTGTCTTTGGGGGAAAAAATGCCAAGCCCAGAGGAGGGAGATGCAGCTCCCCTCAACCTGGCTGGTGGCTTCCCCTTACTCCACCACCCCTCCAAGACAGCTTCAGCCCCTAACCACAGTGATTGGGGCTCTCTGACAAAAGAGCATGAACCGAAGCCATGGACAGTCACGGTCCCCGGTCCATCGGCAAGGAGGGCTTAACCCGGAAGTCGACATCAAATAATTTGTGATGATTGTGCATGCAGTGAGCTTTCAGGGAGTATTCACAGAATGTGGTCTTAAAGTGAATTATGCAGAAAAAGGGATTTATTCTTAATATGTCAAAAATCTTTTTAAAAAAACTACTCTAATGTTCAAGTGCTTCAAATGATTTTATCAAAGATCAACAATAAAAGTGCAGCATCCTTTTTTGAAGTGTTTGATGGAGCCACAGATGAAGAAAGCAGCAATAACAGCTCTATAGCAAGATCATATGAGGAGATAGCAGAAGCAAGGATTCTTGCTAAGAGAACAGCCCTCAAGAAAGAGAAGGCAGAAAGTCTTGTTTGATACCCAATGGGCCAGCACTATCTGATCAGACAAGTCCAGAGGCAGTTTTAAACTGGAGCAAAGTTTTTCTGTCAAGTTCTTCATAGTTAGCATTTTTTATTACATCGAGTAAGTAAATCTGATAGAGCACAATCTTTTCTGTCTTTCCAAAACCATTATTTAGCTTATTATACTTTAGATTTTTAGACCAAGAATCTAATTTCTTCTTCTAGTAGATACATATTCTGTGAATCTCTTCCATATTTTTTATCTTGTTTTACTGTCAAAATCATATACTCTTTGGTCTGTTGTTTTATCCTTAAGTACTGCTGTAAATGCAGTATTTCTATAATGTACAACATATTGTTTTGGCCTCTTCCCCAAAGGGATGGGGGGGGGGGAACAAAAATATGCTAATTAATTTCCAATGCATTATATGAAAACAAAAAAGCATTACGCAAGATTCAAAATTAAAATTGTGCACATACAAATCTTTTGCCGCATGGAATAAATATTGAGGTCATTCAAGGACATTCATGATTTCTGTAATAAAGCAGAATTTCTTAACCAAGAATGTACATCACAGATGAAGGGATTCACTTAATTGTACAGATCTGTTCTCCAATGCACTTTTATACCAAAAGGATGAGAGTTATCTAGAATGATGTCAAGGTAAATGACTTTCTGAATCATTTACTTGAGAGTATGGCAAAGAATTTTAAATCCTCTGCTGTTGTTTGGGTGATTGGATAGAGAAGAACATATTCGGCTTATCCCTCTTTTTCCTTATCTAAAAACAACTTTTAAAAATCTTCTTATGATGTGTGACAAGTTCATTCAGTTCATTCATTGTCCTTGTATTTTCTTACTCTAATTGGATTTTTTTGTTCAAATGTATACTAAAGGGGCATAAGGGTTGCCAAGTAAACATTCTTCACTGTAATTAGTTCGTATTTAAGCTAGCATCATCCTTTTACAAATTGTATCATTGACCCTTAAATGACTGATATGCAAATGATGTGGAAAAGTTGAAACTTAGGCAGTAGATATTCAGCCTAGGCAACATTCCTTATTTTTGTCATGAATTTCTAAGAAATAAAGTTCTCTTGTCAAACTATAAATGAAGCTTTATGTAGACAGCTCATGCTGAAGAATCCCCCTCCTCTGCAACTGCTATAGCAGAATAATAAAATGTATACTTTATATTTTAAAAAAAGCCACAGACTCTTATCCCTGCCATCCCCTGAAAGGATTAAGATAACAAAGGAAAGAAAAATCTTCTTGAACCATTAAAAGAAAAGTTACACTGGGCTAGATGAACAAATGCTATGATTTATTATAAAGAGTCTGTGCATAGCGGTAGCCTCAAAATACACAAGATGCATATGGCCCACAGAATTTATTGGTAAAGCAAGGGAATTTCCAACAACATAGAAAAAATGCAGCAGGCAATACCTATTTGTTAATTCAGGTGACTTGGAGCATCTTTTTCCAGAATGCTGTTCAAGTAAAATTCAAGAAATGAATGGTTTACTCTTTCCTCTACTTACTTGAAGAGAGTTCTGGGCCAATAACAAATCATGTTCCAATGAGAATTGGGCTTCCCTTGAAATGTTTTTTAAGAACAGTACCCTGAATGTACTTTTAGCAGTCAGTAGTTTCAAGGACACTTCCTCCCTCCCACTTTCTCCCATCATTGTATCTCATTCCACCTTAACACTAATTTCAAATTTAAAAACCCTGTTAGAACATTTCACCCTGTTTGTATTAGTCTTGCTGCAGGACTTCTATCCCACTTTCATGGCCATGTTTTTTTCATAGTCTGAATGATAATTGTGATTCAGATACACAAAAACTGTTCATTACTCTGCTGTACTTTTTCACCCTGCTTTGGCCAAAGGATGCATAAGAAGAAGTTTCCAGAAAGAAACAATCCTCAAACTCTGCTTAACGTGACCAGCAAATTAACCACAATGATTGCACTTATGTGCCCTTTTCTTTTCTGCAAGTTTTTCAAATTCAGCACTTAGAAGTAGATTTTGCAAGTCTGACTTCTCTGAATATGGAACACTCAAAATGCTGACATAACTCTTTTTATTGAGGTTAAGCCTGCTATATCTGATAGATCTCTCAAATCTTTTACTATCCCTTGATTTTTATTCTAATTCTCCCCTGCATTTTTTAATACACCATACTTAATACCATCATCTCATCAGAGAGATTAATATATAATTTTCCCACCAATTAGACTTTGTGTTAAGAAGAAATAATAGCCAGATTCAGGACTAGGGCATGTTAATGAACAACTCTCATTCTCTTGATGCTGTCTTCATGGCTCCATTTTTTAAATTGTTTCACAGAAATTGGATAATTCTTTTTACCTCATCTTGATTTTTACCTACTTTCATTTTTAATCTTTTGTGACCTGTTCAGTGACCTAACATTTTCATCTCCAAGATATCATTTTCCTCTTGACTCAACTAAATATGAAAATGTAGTTAAAATTTACTGCAAACGACAGCAGCAGGCATCCATGTAGAAACAATCCATCCACAAGATTCTCCCAACTACTAAGGGTAGATTAGGTTTTTAAGACATTCAGGATTTGTATTAATGAGCCACTTTTATTTCCAGTATCATTGATATTAGTTGCAGTTGCAGAAAATAAAATGAGGTGCTAAAGCTTTAGAAAGCAATGCTATCATTCCTTGCACTCTGTAATGAATTAATATTTAATATAGCCAAATGAAGCCCAGAAAAGATGTTACAGCATATTCATTTTCTATTGTAATGAATGTAGACAGTGTTAGCACAAAGAAGAAGCAGAGTCAGATTTTTACAGAACTTTTCATCATGTGATGCCAGCTAAAGGCCTATTGATGGCTGCAGTGCTAGTGAAGGAGTGAAAGAGAAAGCCTTATCTTTAGACCAAGGGTCTTCAAACTTGGCAAGTTTAAGACTTGTGGACTTCAACTCCCAGAATTCCTGAGCTAACATGACTGGAAGAGGAATTCTGGGAGTTGAAGTCCACAAAGTCTTAAAGCTGTCAAGTTTGAAGACCCCTGCTTTAAGCTAACCACTCACTTTAGGTCAATCTCTATCAGGAAATGCCGTCACCCATGTGCTGCTTAGATCAGAAGCAAGCAACCTATTGTCTCGGGACCATAGGAAACCCCCAACCTTTTTTCTGTGGCCTGAACATAAATGTATAAATGGAGATGATCTATGTAATGCACAACACAGGAGCCAATGTGTCCTCTTATGTGTATATCAACCCCAGGATTTAAATCCTAAACCCTTTCCTTTATCCTTTTAGTTGATAGACTTTTATCTATATTCCTTTCCTGGATTTGAGAGACAGAGGAATCTGCTCCATGTTTTCATAGCATACATTTTAGAAAAAGAACAAAACAATTCACCTCCATTTTATGTATCAGGATTATTTTACATTCCAGTTTGGTTGGCTGTGAATATATTTCTTAAGATAAAAATATTGTTATATATAATATCTTATGATTGGTATTTGAACAGAACCTGTAAGATTGGTTTCAGCTATTATATCAGGACTGATCTATAATTTCTGATTTAATTTAGGGCCTGAATTTATATCTCACTTGTGATATCTGACTGCTCTGTTGGCTATCATTATTGTACATAACTTATTTTCAATATGACCAATTTTGAGAAAAGTATCAGAATGACACAGTCTGTAACTCTGTATATCTCCTAAATCCCAAACAGTACTTCAGATATGTCAGATTTACTCTGCTTTAGAAAACTCCATTTGGGACATCTACCAAACCCATCCAAAATAAACCTAATTTGGGTATGAATTCAGGGTTTCTCTGGATCTGATCCACATTTACTAGTGGCTATGGGTAATTGTTACAGAAATGAGAAAGAAGAGGGAGTCAACTTATTATCCAAAGTGCCTGAAGGCAGGACAAGAAGTAGTGGATGGAAACTAATCAAAGATAGAATCAACCTAGAACTAAAGAGAAATTTATTGACAGTTAGAACAATTACTCAGTGGAACTACTTGATTCCAGAAGTTGTGGATGCTCCAACCCTGCAGGGTTTTTTTTTAGAAGAGACTAGACAACCATTTTTCTGAAATGGTATAGGGTTTCTGCTTGAACAAAGGGTTGGACTAGAATACCTCCAAAGTCCTAACTCTGTTATTTTGTTAAAATTGAGATCGCCTTTTTTATTGGATGTTTTTCACTATTTAATGGAATCTCGAGAAAGATGGTTAATTATAAAGTGTACTTTTAGCAAGAGGGAAAATTGGAAAGAACTGCATTTGGATATGATTGTGAAAATCCAGTCCCAGAAAGGGAAGCACGGTACAGTGATAGAAGAACAGAACCGGAATTATCTTCTCTTGGGGAGATGCAGAGAAAAGGGCAAGAATAATTTAGTAGGTGGAACAAAAGTAGAAAGACCCGGTGGAGTAGGAAAAATGAACTGCATCTGTGTTAAAGACATGTACACACAAGCTCATCTCACCCTCTGGCAAGGAAGGAAACAGCCACATTTAACCTTGGGCAGGTTTTTTCTGCATTGCTAGGTAACAGTAATCATAATGTGAGCAGGTGTTTGCTGCTTATGTTTTTTGGGTTAGAATAAAAGGGGAACCAAGAAACCAGCATTTGCACATTAGAGGACATGTGACAATAATTTGAGAAGCAGCACACTCTACCCTTCTGAAAGGGGTTTAAAGCATGTAGACAAAGCTTTGGAAAGGCTTTTAGATACTTTTTGAATTTTGTTTTATTTTATTTTAATGTATCTCCTGGATTTTTTTTTTAGAAATTACTCAAAGTGGAAAACATACCTAATCCTCTTTCCTTCTCTCTTTTTCTCACACTAACAATTCTATGAGTTCAGTTGGATGAGTGAGAGTGACTGGCCCATACCCAGCTGGCTTTCATTTCTAAAGTGGGACCAGAATTCCCACAGTCTCCTGATTTCTAACCAGGTGCCATAACCACTATATGAGATCCTGAAGCTGTAGGCTTTAGGGTGAATTATATTAATGAGAATATTTTTTTTTTAATATTAAAAAATATCTAACCTGGAAAGTTATTCTTTACAACAGCTGAAGAAAACATAAACTTGATTGGCAAATTACATCTCTGTCTATATGAATAAATGGATGTATGATATATAGATATGAGTATATGGTTATGTTTATATTACCTCTCTCTCTCCAAACATGTATGCACATACACACAAATGGAAAGACAGAAATGTATGTGTGTGTGTGTGTGTGTGTGTGTGTGTGTGTGTGTGTGTGTCATGTATGCACAGATAGATGAAATTAGATAGATAGATAGATAGATAGATAGATAGATAGATAGATAGATAGATAGATAGATAGATAGATAGATAGATAGATGATAGATAGAGATAGATAGATAGATGATAGATGATAGATCTAGGAAAATGGATGCTAAAATGCAAAGTAGGAAAAATAGGAAATAGGAAAAATCATAAAAGCTTCTATTAATTGGAATTAAGCCCCTTTCTGCCTATCTTTCAAATAATACAATGAAAAAATGACCCTGTCGACAATGTGGATATCATAGACATATTGAGAGATATACAGAGACAGAAAGTTTTGACATAATAGTGAAAATGATGGAGAGTCCATTAGAAATTTGGATGGAAAAATTCATTAAGTTTGTCGTAAAGAATATTTCTTTTTCTTTTTCTGGGTTATCTTGCTGTTATCTTGTTATTGTTCTTTTGGGTTGTCAGAAAGTGCATTAAAAATCCATGTCATAGGAAAAATTAGGTTACATTGCCTTTACTTTACTCTGATCATCAAATTGCTAACTTCAGCAGATCATTTGAAATTAGAAGTTCTTTGTAAAAGAGAACTACAGTATGAGGTATTGTTCAACTCTGTATCTACTCAATGAGTGAAAACTTTTTAGATTGCCTGTGAGTCATAGAACAACTGAAGTTTAAAAATGTTGGAAGAACTTGACATTCATTATGAGGGTAAAATTGAAGTACTATAGAAATGTCTTAAATATATAATGCCCATTTTGTAAGAAACAATTAATCTAATAGCTTATTATACTTCATTATTTGTAAAGTAGGTTTGGAAGGAAGTTTGCACACACAAAAAATTCTCTTTTCCATGTTGATCTGTTAAAGCAGTGGTTCCCAAACTTTTTCAGTCCTACAAACTCATCCTCAGTGCCCCCCACCCAGGGGTGGGATTTAAATTTCTGTGGGTGTGGCCTAATTTGAGGGCATGGCTTGCTGGTCATGTGACTGGATGGCGTGGCTTGCTGGCTGGGCATGGCTTGCTGGTCACATGACCGGATAGGTTTGGGTAGTCATGTGATTGGGTGGGCATGGCCAGGTGACTGGCAAACCAAATACAAGTGGTCTTCACTTAATGGCTGGTTGTTTAGCAAGTGTTCTAATTTATGACTGACCTCCCCACAGCTACTTGACCTGTTTTTGGAGTTTTGACAGCTATGCACATACATACACACACACTCCCTTCTAACCCTGCTGGAGCAGGTCATTGGACTAGAATCAGCAAAGCATCTCTGATTAAATTCTAGTAGTGAATAAAATCTAATCAGAGATACTTTGCTGATTCTTGTTGATTTGTTTTATTTTTATTTCTATACTTTATGTTGATGAATTGCATTGACATGTGTGTCCCTTCTTGTGCACAACCCAGAATCTTTTGTGATTCTTTGCAGCAAAAATTACTGACCTCTGGCTTTGCTCGACTTTTCAAACATGCCACCACCGCCACATTTTAGGTGCCAGTCCTGCAGGTCCACCCCATTGAGCCCGCTGCACCGGAGGGGCTTGTCCAAGCAAGTCCGAGCGAAGCAGTGCACCAAGTCAATGGGGTGAACCTGAGAGAGGGAAAGAGAGAAAGAGAAAAGAAAGAGACAGAGAAAGAGAGAAGGAAGAAAGGAAAGAGAAAAGGGAAAGAAAAAAAGAGACAGATGAAGAAAGAGGGGGGATGGAAGGAAGGGACAGAAAGAAAAAGAAATAAAGAAGGAGGGAGGGAGGGAGGAGAAAGATAATGGGATATCTATTCTAGTCCAATTACCTGCTCCAGCAGGATTAGAAAGGTGTGTGTGTGTGTGTGTGTTTCCCTTGTAATTTACCAGTACACTTTGGTTTTGCCTTCTTCAGAATTGGCACTTTAAAACATTGGGGGAAAGTAATTTTTAGGGTGGAAATCTGGTCCAATGGATCCTGTTTAAAGCCTCAACAAAATGTAAGAGCTTCCTGATACTCTTGACCATGTTTTATCCACAAAACCTTTAATAGAAGCCAAAGATGTTTCAATGTGCCGACAAAGATGTTTCAATGTGGAAAAGGGCCTCAGACTAAACTAGGCCTCATTTCAATCTGATGCACCAGGTCTCTCTCTCTCTCCTCCCCCTCTCTCTCCCTCCCTCCCTCCCTCCCTCCCTTCCTCCCTCCCTCCCTCCCAGACTGGTTTTGCTCTACTTTCCCAATGTGCCTGTGGGGCTTGCGCTTTGAACATGGATGGATGGATGGATAGAGAGACAGAGAGAGATAGGTAGGTAGGTAGATAGGTAGATAGGTAGGTAGATAGATAGATAGATAGATAGATAGATAGATAGATAGATAGATAGATAGATAGATAGATAGGTAGGTAGGTAGGTAGGTAGGTAGGTAGGTAGGTAAGTAGGTAGACAGAAAGACAGGCAGGCAGGTACGCAGGTAGACAGACCTTTTAGATGGATGTATGGATGGATAGACAGACAGACAGACAGACAGACAGACAGACAGACAGACAGAACGTGACAGCAGCAGCACTCTGGAAAAGTAAAGCAAAGCTGCTGTCACTGCATTCGAGGCGCCGGCTCCAGAGTGGTGCAACAGTCAATGGGGTGAGCCTGCAGTGCCGGTGCCTTGAATGCCCCCCCCGACGCCTTTTAGCACCCCTCTGCCAGCCCCCTTGGGGGTGCTAAGAGGCGGCAGGGGGGCATTTGAGGCACTGGCATCACAGGCTCACCGCATTGACTGTTGCTCCAGAGATGTGCAAGGGGCTCAATGGGGTGAGCCTGCGGAGCTGGCACGTCGAATGCAGTGGCAGCACATTGCAAAAGTAGAGCAAAGCTGCCTGCCCTGGGCTTCCTCAACTCTTCCCTGCTCCAGGAAGGAAGGAACAGCAATGCCCTCTATGACGTGAATGCTCCGGGGGGGGCAGCTTGGGAGGCTGATCCCTGGCAGGAGGGGCACCCTGTGAACTTGCTGTCAGGCACAGCAACTACAAAGAGGGACAGGTTTGGCTGAGCAGGATCCTGGATATTAGGCATGCGGTCAAAGCCCCCCTTCCTCTGCCTCCCCCTAGGTCAGGGGTCTGCAACCTTAAACACTCAAAGAGCCATTTGGACCTGTTTCCCACAGAAAACAAAACACCGGGAGCACCAAGACATGGGTGGGTGTGGCAACTCAATGTCACTCCCATTGAGTCACATGACACCCCAGGTTTTGTGGTTTTCTGTGTTTTCTATGGGGAACAAGTTGCTCTCTCTCTCTCTCTCTCTCTGTCTCTTCTCCCTCCCTCTCCCATCGCTATCTCCCTCTATCTCCCTCTCCATCCTTTCCTCCTTCTCATCTCTCTTTCTCTCTCTCTCCCTCTCCTTCTCTCTCTCTCCTCTAACTCTCTCTCTTTCTCTCTCTCTATGCCTCTTCCTCCCTCCTACTCCCCCACTCTCTACCCCCCCTTCCCAACTCTCACACCCAGGGAATAATTGTAAGGAAATTTGACCATGTTCTTTCTGTCTCTGGAAAGATACAAAAATAAACCTTGCATTCCAAAAAGAGTGACAGTCAGGCTGTTATCTCACAGTGCTATGAGGTTGCTGCCTTAGATTGCAGTTGAATCCTTGCAAAACTGGGCAAAGAGAGGGGAGCAGACAGAGCTGAATTGAGCCGAATCTCTCTCCCTTCCTTTGTATCTCTCTCTCTCTCTCTGTATCTTGCTCTCTCTCACTCCCTGTCCGTGTCTCTTCTCACTCTCTCAGAAAGCCCTGTGTGCTCTCCTTGGGGTTCTTCGCTGTCCCCTTTTCTTTCTTCCTTTTGGAAATCTGGGCTGGCTGAAGAACAAGAGGAGGAAGATGGGGAAGAGGGAAGCCTCCACCATGGCTTCAGCTTATTCCTCAGCTAGCCCAGATTTCCAAAAGGAAGGAAGAAAAAAGGATAGCGAAGAGCCCCAAGTAGAGCACGCAGAACTTTCCGAGAGTGTGAGAAGCTTCTTTTCTTTCTTCTTGGTGAGTTTTTGGAAATCCAGGTTGGCTGAGGAATGAGCGCAAGCCGTGGCGGAGACTTCCTTCCTCCCTCTCCCCTCCTTCTCCTCTCATGTGCACCCTCCAGGCCCCACCACAGCCGGCTCCATGGCTGTTCGCTGCTCTTGCAGCACCTGTGCAGCACACTCAAATTTAGTGCACTTTACTCCTCCTCCTCCTGGAGCCCATTACAATGCGGTGTATCAGAGCTGCCGCATTCGAAGCGCCAGCTCCAGAGCGGTGCAACAGTCAATTGGGTGACCCTGCAGGGCCTCAAATGACCCCCTGCCACTTCTTAGCACTCCCTGCCAGCCCCCTTGCCTCTTAGTGCCCCTCTAAGGCATCCCACACACCCCCAGGGGGCGGTACTGCCCACTTTGGGAACCACTGTGTTAAAATGTTTGACATAAAGTTTAGGGACTTGCCTTATATGTTTTGTACCATTAGTGTTTTGTGTTATAAGAAAAGTTTCTTTTTTTTTCCAAAAAGTTTTTTATTTTTTATTTTTTACACATCTCTTTATGTAAGCAACGTGATTTCAGATTATAACAATTTTACATAATCATACTTTCATTTTCACCAATCTTATATAATATCATCTCATATCATTATCCATTTCGCTTATCTTTAACTTTTCTTTTAGTCCTTAATAGTCATATTTTTTCCTTTTCTACTTAGCCAAAATTTATATATTTAAATCATTTCACTTTTCTTATAATCATTAATAATTATATTTTTTCTTCCTTACCACTTATCCAAAGTTAGTCTATATATTTTAATACATTTCCATTCCCATTTTATTCCTCCAATATAAGGGTTCCTAACAGCATAATTCATATACAGTTATATATATATACACACACACACACACAGAGAGAGAGAGAGAGTGTTATATAATCCTAAAGTAATTTCCAGCAAGTTTTAAACTAAATGCTAATATACATTCCCATGTAGTATCCCCCTTATACAATCCCTAACCCTTATTTCAAAATCTTGTGACTTTAACATTCCTGTTAATTTTGGCTAGGTTTCCCTTTTCTAAATTTCCCCTCTTTCTTCTTTTTCCCTTCTGGTTCTATTTTTAATTCCCTCTGCCTGTCAGCCATGTTTCTCCACCCCCTTTTCAGTTCTCTTTTTTGGAGTTTCTTTTTGTATATTTCCTCCTCCTCCTCCTCCTCCTCCTCCTCCTCCTCCTCCTCCTCCTCCTCCTCCTCCTCCTCCTCCTCCTCCTCCTCCTCCTCCTTCTGTGTCTTATGTCTCTTTTATTTGCTGTCTCTGTTGTCAATGACTCTTTTTAAAATCTTTTTATGTCTTTTAATAATGGTCCTTGTTCTCCATATTCGTTAAGGCTGTTATTTTCCTCTCTTAATTCATCCTCTCCGAGGTTCCTTTGTTCTTCTTCAAGCTGTGACCATTACTTTATTCAGCATTATCTCGACCAGTCTCATTTTTTCCTTAAGCATATCTCTCACAGTTTGGATCTCCGATTTAAATTTTTTGCTTATTTCTTCCATTTCTTTGATCTTTTAAGTTATTCTTTATTTTATTTAAAGTCAAGTTTTTCTATTATAGCCTTTGTCAAAAGTCTTCGTTTATCTCACTTTCTCTTTCTTCTGTTTCCTTATCACAATCCCAACAATCCCAAAGTGTTATAAGAAAAGTTTCTGAAGGCTGCAAGTTTGTCAAGCTCATGGCAACAACATACATAAATACAAATTGGAAATATAAATTTAATAAATAAAACAGCAAAAGGTAATATTTTTTCTACCACAAATAATCTATAAAGATTAGTCTGACAGTAGACAATTGAGCAACAATATGAAGAAAGTTTTGGACTATTGGGAGCTTCAAACATGACAAGCAGCTTTGTTCTTTATGGATGCTGAAAAAGCTGTCAACAATTTAAAGTAGAATTTTTCATATTAGGTATCGGATAAAGCTTCATGACATGGATAACATCGCTATATCATTCAAATAATGAGATGGACAATGAATGAAGCTTGACTAAGTGTGAATGGGAAATTATACAAAGCATCTATGATTCAGAAAGTATCCTGTTCAAGGTTGTTGACATGCATACCCAAATTCAATACTCAGAAGCAGAATTATTTACCGCAATCTAGTCACATAGCAGCAGACAGGAATGGGATTCAAATGTCTGAAGAAAGCAAAAAGAAGGGGAAGGGAAGGGGAAAGAGGAAGAGGAAGAGAAGAGGAAGAGGAAGAGGAAGAGGAGGAGGAGGAGGAGGAGGAGGAGGAGGAAGAAGAAGAAGAAGAAGAAGAAGAAGAAGAAGAAGAAGAAGAAGAAGAAGAAGAAGAAGAAGAAGAAGAAGAAGAAGAAGAAGAAGAAGAAGAAGAAGAAGAAGAAGAAGAAGAAGAAGAAGAAGAAGAAGAAGAAGAAGAAGAAGAAGAAGAAGAAGAAGAGCAGCGTATTCCAAATATGTTCCAAAAGTCACAGGATTCCAAATCAGGTAGTCAGCCAGACCAAGGATCAAGAGTCATGAATAATCAAGAGTCATGAATAATAATACCAAATTTAAAAAATGCATACTACTTCAACCAGGTGTTCTGAAAGTAATGAGAACCTGAAACATAAAAGACTTTGGAGATGATAATCTGCACCCTGAATTGAGCATGGAAGCTTAATGGCAACCAATGCAGTTTCCATCCTCCCTTCCCCACCCCTCAAAATGGTGTTACTTTACATTGCAAGCTGCTGGTTTTTAGGCCAAATATAGCTTTTAAATTAATGTCAGGAGCAGACGCATGTACAGTGAGTTTCAGGAATAGAAACAAAAAATTACCACACAACTGATGATGCTCAACCTTTGGTCTGACAGAAAATGAGAATCTTAAATACTTAAAGAATACCTTAAATGGGATGGTAATCACTTCCCCAAACCTGCTTTATTAAATAGGCAGAATAAGAGGATAATAATAATAATTGCTTTACCTCACACCAGTCTTACAAGGGCAGAGATATCTTCTGATAACAAAGCAAGCAAGCCTTTCTAAATCTAAATTATAAATGAAATATATGTAAATACCCATTATTTTCTCTACGGGAAGGCAGTAACTAAAATAGCATAAAATGGTTGAGAACTATAATATAAACTAAAGATTACATGCAAAAAAAATTGTTATTAAGTAATGTTGCATATAAATGATTGATAACTCTTGCTTTAAATCTAAAATACAGATACAATGTCAAAGTCTTCTTTTGTCATTTTCAAATTCAAATTTGGCAACACTTCCTGGAACAAAACTATATGTCAAGCATTTCTATTTCTGAGTTCTCAATGCGTTGTCCATTCCAGGACTTGTGTTTTTCACTAAAAAATGTAAGGAAAACATTTATCATTTTTCAGCAACTGTGGGATCAAAATCCACTTTGGGCATCTAGAGACTACCAAAAAGAAAAACAAACAAGCAAAAAATCTGGAGTGTTGTAGAGATTTTACCCTTAGTACAGAATGTGGAAAGCAAACAGAATGTTGTGATTAATTAACACATTAAAATAAAACTATACAGGTACCACTTTCTGAAAAGAAACTCATGAAATACAGCAATTGAAAGGTAGAATTTTTACTAAAAGAAATAATAAAGAGAGTCAGAGAATATAAGGGACATAAACTTCATGACTGAAATCTACGGGATTTGATTGTTTACATTGCAGCACTGGTCAAAAGGGCCCAGCAGAGATTATACTGCCTGAAACTTGTCAGGAAACAACAACTGAATGAAAAGCTGCTGGTAACCTTCTACCAATGCACCTTAGAGAGTATTTTATCTTATTGCACCTGTGTATGGTTTGCCAATTGCACAGTGGCAGATAGGACAGTGCTCCAGAGGATTAACATAATTGCCCAGAGAATCATTGGTTGACCTCTCCCCTCTTTTGAAGAGCTTTATAGCTCCTGCTGCCTTAAGACAGTTCAAAACATTCTAAAAGATCCATCTCATCCTGGGAACACTTTTTTGGAACTATTACCACCTGCCAGATGGTACAGGATAATAAAAACAAAGACATAGGCTGAAAAACAGCCTATTCCAGAGCAGTAATTATATTGAATTCTACTGTAAAGTAATAGCAATAGTGCTTAGGCTTATATACTGCTTCATAGTGCTTCACAGCCCTCTCTAAGCAGTTTACAGAGTCAGCATATTACCCCCAACAATCTGGGTTCTCCTTTTACTGAGCTTGGAAGGATGGAAGGCTGAGTCAACCTTGAGCCTGGTGAGACCTGAACTGCCAAACTGCTGGGACCAAGTGATCAGCAGAAGTAGCCTGCAGTACTGCATTCTAACTACTGTGCCACTGCAGCTGTTGTGCCACCGCGGCTCTCATATAATATTGTATAGTACAATATTAATGCAATATCAAGGGTTTTCAATTCAATTGTATAGAATGTGAAGGATATGTGTTTGTGTTTTATTTTTATAGTTATACTATAAAGATGGCATTTAATTTCATTGTATGAGATACAATGACAATAAAGTAAACTAAAACTAAAAAAAAAAAACCTAAAACAATCAGTTTTAGAATGGCATGCCTTTAGATATGAAAAGATCAATGTAAAGAAAGAGAAACAACAATGATATTGGCAACAATGTACTGCTGTTTAAATTTTTGACAGAATTAGATGAATGTTGTAGACACAGTTATGCTAGGATGGGTCTTAAAGCCTGTCTGATGTAACAGAAGCATAGTGCTTCAGCATGGAAACAGGAAAGCCAACTCAGGCATTCTCCCTGCAGATTATCTACAAATCTATTTCACATAAAGGCAACCAGAATAGTTTGAAGGAGAAGAACCCAATATTCATCATCATTTCTTCTACTCGTGTGTACAATTTATGTCTAAGAATGATATCTAAACAGAATTCCAAGTCACATCTGGTTTGTGGTTTTGGGATTATACATTTTTAAGACATTGTAAAACTGGATGAATCTAGAGGAAAACTGGTCAAGATAGGATCTGAGGAAGTCCTATAGACATGGGTGGAATCGTTACAAGAACTCAGATATTTTCATTTAATGAAGAGCAGATGTACAGGGGACATTATAGCAGAGAAAAGAGATACAGTCTCTGCTGTTCCAGAAGATAGGTTTAAAGTTAATGGATTTTAAAAATCCCGGAGAAGCACATTTTAGCTAAAAATGAGCATGTTTTCAAAAAGAAAGATATCTGTGAGATAATTAAATAGAATTTGAAGACACATTTGTCAGGAGTGATTTTATCCTGCTTTGAAAATGCTAGATTATACTGATAATTGACTTCCAAAGAACCTTCCAATTTTATGATTCTACAGAAATTGGAAGAAAAATGGTTCTGTAGGAAAGGTCATTTTAATGGAAATGCTCTGTATTTTTATGCCTGGGGATACAAACCTTATAACAAAAACACAAGGTATATATATATATAAAGAGAGAAAACAAAATCTCTAAACATACTGGTAAACTTCCTTAGCAGCATTAATGAGACAAGTTAGAAACCCATAGGTTATTTCATTGAAATATATGAATAAAACAGGCTTCACATAAATATTATTTCATAATTACCTCCACTACCTCTCTATAAAGCCCAACCTTTTAGGCACCAGGGACCAGTTCTGTGGAAAACAGTTTTTCGGAGGGGGCATGGTTTTACCTGCTGTCTGCATCCCACGGATGGGGCTTCACTTGTTTGCATGGACTGGTTGCTGGCATGCCGCAGACCAGTGGTTGGGTACCTTTGCTTTATTGCACTCAAGGCTTTCTAGACTTGCTTGCTGTCCTGCTGTTCTGCTCAGATGGAGCCCTTGGGGTAACAAGTATAAAGAAGAATAGCAGCTGCTTATACCAGTCCTGAGGTATTTCTCTAGGACAAGATGCCAGTTGTCACCAGGTGAGGATGCTCAGCTGGAGACTCTTCACACAAGAAGATTGCATGGAACTGGAAGGAATATCAGAAGAGTCACAAAGAGAGAGATCCCCTTCTTTCTGGGGCTAGCCTTTGGAGGTTGCCTCTGTTTTTATCTTTCGAGCCATTCTCATGGGGGTCTATTAGTTTGTCTTTCTTTACATTACCATTGTCCTGCTCTATTGCACTCTTCACTGAGTGTGCACTACAGCTGGATGAAGAAGTCAAATTGGGCCATGCTTGTATGAACTTTTATCATAATTACCCTGTACCCTGTATGAACTTTTATCTTCTTAAAAACTAGTGTTCCTATACTGAGGTCAGATGTCAAACAATATTGTGTATCCACCCAGTTCACATGCTTAAATATTCTTCTTGGCTGATTCACAAAACTGATTATTTTTTTCATTCAACACAGTTTTTCATAAAAAAAACCCAATATTGAAAATGTGTGATATGTATTACTCAAGAGGTTAAAGTGATGCTGGACCTGTTTTTCCCCCCAAAATGATAGATTGCATGCATATGTATTCATGATTCTGAGAAAATCAGGATACAAAAAACAAAGCAAGTGCATAAGGAAAAATGCTATTTCTGATATCTGACTATAAAGATTCTCCCCCCTTCTGTTTTTTTTTTTTTTCAAATTAACTGAAGAGAAAATAGACAAGGTCACATCTAAATACTGCATTGAAGCAAAGTAAAAACTATTTCTTGTAAAATGCTAGCAATCAGAAGAGGCTTTTAAACTAAAAAGATCAAGGATGATGTGTTCAAAATTATTCCAAAGCATTTTTTTCAATCTTGTGTACTTTCCAATTTGCTTTTATGAATCTGTACATCTTTTTGTTCATTTAGGCTTAGGAAAATATGCATATGAGCCCCAACTTGCTATAATACCATAAGAAAAGTCAACAAATAGCTTTAGGTGTTTTAGAGCAAGCAGAGATCTCATGCAGTATCAATCTGTGATTTTTAAAAGCAGATTAGTTTCACATGGTGTTCAGTGTAGATGTTCAGTGATAGAGTCCCAGGAAACAAAATGGGACAATTCACTGTAGCTAACTCACCACAGCCATCTTGCCCTGGCCAACTCACCATAGCCATCTTGTCATGACTAACCCCATCTTGCTGCAGCCAACTTACCAATTTGCCACAGGATAACTCAACATTATAAATGTTATCTGCCACTGTTTTTTCAACATTATTTCCATTTTAGTAGATAATATTTACCACACAGAGTTAGTCCATGTGGAATTGTCTGTGGTATGTTGTCCCGTGGTGAGATGTAATGGTGTGATGGCCACAACGAGTTGTCCAAAATACTTCAGGATATACACTTGGTTTAAGGAATTGCAAACAATTACCACGTGCACAACTATGCTATTCTAAAACTTTGGTGCTGTTGTTATTATTTTGTTTTTTAAACTGCTGTACAGGGGTTTTTTATTGATACTGTTTGCTTTCATGAAATCATAAGTCTGAAAGAGACAACGAAGGTCTTCTAGTTCACCCATACCATCTCACTATTTTATTCTCATACCATATCAGACAAGTGATTGTCTAATTTTTTTCTTGAAATCATCCAGCAATGGAACTTGGGAGGAAAGCTGTTCCATTGCTTAATAATTCCAACTGTCAGGAAATTGCTCCTTATTTCCAATATGGATTTCCCCCTGATGAGCTTTCAACCATTGCATCTTGTCCAGTGGTGGGATTCAAAAAATTTTACTACCTGGTCTGTGGGCATGGCTTGGTGGATGTGGCATGGCTTGGAGGGCATGGCTTGGTGGCATGGCAGGGGAAGGTTACTGCAAAATCTCCATTCCCTCCCCACCCCACTAACCTGCTTTCCAGATCCATTCTCCTGTGCAGAAGACCCAGCTGATTAGCTGGAAGTTGGGAGATAGAGAATAGATGGGGCGGGGCCAGTCAGAGGTGATATTTGCCAGTTCTCCAAACTACTCAAACTTTCCGCTACCAGTTCTCCAGAACTGGCCTGAACCTGCTGAATATCACCTCTGGCAGCAGGGCATTTGCATACTGTAAGTCATTTAATTAATGTTAATTCAGGCATATAGCCAAAACTGGCACAATATTTTTTTCCATTCTACAATCAAACTGCTAAATTGTTTGCTCTGCTTATCCAGAACACAATCTCTTAGTACCTTGCACTATTTCTTGTAACTAACCTTGATTGTTTCTTTTAGACAAGAGATCCTCCATATCCTCCGCCTTTTAGTTCAAATCTAAAATTAATGTGGTTTGCTAGGTTTATAAATTTATTCCTTACAATCAAAGGAATTCCTTTCTAGTATTCCTTACTCAGATGCCTAAGCTATGTTTCCATAATCAGGAAGAATTTTATATTTCTTTCCCTGAACTTTAATTTTCCTTACAGACTATGTGGCCTTGAATATCCAGAGAAACATTGATGTTGATAAAGGATATGACAAATTAATACCTGCTCATATATATTCAAGCAAATCATTTTTAGTACCTTGGAAGGGTTGTATTATACCTATAAACTGCTGGATTTGAAACCAACATAACTGTGTAATAAGGAATTTAAGAGTATTCCCTATGGGGAAATGTTTCTTGTTGTGAATCATTTTGCTGTAGTTTTACAGTTTCAGTATGAAGAATGGAAACCAATAATTTCACATGATGAATCTGAACTCATATATATTTTGTCTGGTAAGTCATTATTTAATGCAGATTTCTTTGAGGGACTTGATAGTCATGAAGTGGAAGCCTAAATTGTTATTCAAGATAAATATTCACCCCAAGCAGTACTTTTCTATCCTTACAAAATATTGTATCCTCTAGGAATTGAACCTGATATCTGTAGGGAACGGAGAGTTTAAGAAAACAATGGTTTGTTTTTTTACATATTTAATAAATGTTCATTGGATATTATGCTATTAGAAAGACAAAGAAAAGAACAGTTAAAAATCAACATAGATATTTCCAAGTTTGGTTTGCTCAAAGTAGAATTTCACTAGAAGGTGTAGAAATATAATTAAATACAATGTTATTAAAAATTCCTAGATACGTCTAAAAACCAATTTAGGGACAGAAAAATCAGGACATGTCAAAGGAGCTAAGTGGCTTATTTGTATAATCATTTATATACCTGAGTGAATAAAAGGAACAAAGTACTGATTCAATTTAGTTACTGGTAATCTTCTCAATGTCATGTGTGGGAATGGATTTATGAACTCTCTGATACCATTATTAAAGGCCAGGCCATGAGGACCACATTTTCATGATATATTATGAGGCAGAAATTCTGAGCAGAAGGAATGAAATCTAATGATAAATATGACTCACTAGAAATACCTTTTTAAAGTCAAATATTGAACATGGGAGATTCTTCAATTCCCACAATACTTTATAATAACTTTGAGATAAGGGTGAATAACTAAAATCTTTTCAAGTCAAGTTCAACTCCTTTTGATTTTATGGATATATTTTTGCAACTTTCTTGATGAAAGAGTGATTAGTCACTGCCTTCTGTGATTTTCTTCTCTTTTTAATATTTTAGCATCCCAAACCTAGATATGAGAAAACAATAGTGGTGACTTTTCTTATGTCTTTGTTTGGACTAAATCTAGATTTATAGTATAGGATATTGACTGTTAGATTAAAGTTCTTGAAAAATTACGTAAGGATGTTAAGTTACATGATGTCATGTTCTATTGTTTTGTTCTGTTCTATATGTTATGTCATAGTATGTTATGATATGTTATGTCAAAACAACAGAATAACAGAATTGGAAGAGACCTTGCAGATCCTCTAGTCCAGCGCCCCCTCAGGCAGGAGACCCTATACCATTTCAGACAAATGTCTCTTCTTAAAAACTTCCAGTGTTGGAGCATTCACAACTTCTGGAAGCAAGTTGTTCCACTGATTAATTGTTCTGTCAAGAAAATTTTCCTTAGTTCTAGGCTGTTTCTCTCTTTGATTAGTTTCTATCCATTGCTTCCTGTTCTGCTTTCAAGTGCTTTGGATAATGGCTTGACTCCCTCTTCTTTGTGGCAATCCCTGAAATATTGGAACACTGCTACCATGTCACCCCTAGTCCTTCTTTTCATTAAACTAGGCATACCCAATTCCAGCAACTGTTCTTTACATGTTCTAGCATCCAGTCTCCTAATCATCTTTGTTGTTCTTCTCTGTACTCTTTCTAGAGTTTCAACATCATTTTTACATTGTGATGACCAAAACTAGATGCAGTATTCCAAGTGTGGTCTTAACATGACTTGCATGTCATGTTATATTATGAGAACATATAAGTTTGTGTAGAAATATTAACAACATAGAAACCACTGGTATCTGATGCATGAATGCTAGTCCATACCAAGGACAACCTGACAGAAAATGATTCTGACTATTCCTTAAGGTTATGCAGAACAGATCAGTCACTGTTTTAAGTGAAATGGGAGTGTGACCCAGAAAATGAGTGTTCTCAATACTGCATCCACATTGTGGATTGCCCCCCAAATTTATATTTATTTAGTAAATTTATAGGCTGCCCAACTCATATACTGTACATTACTCTGGGTAACTCACAAAACAAAATAAAAACAGTAAAGACCAATTAAAATTTTTAAAAAATAGCAGTCAAGAGATTCACAAACATGCAAACAAGCCATGAGAAGGGCTCACCCATTCTCTAAAGAGACCCCACTGGTTCAATAGCATACCCAATATTTTAGTGTTTTGCAAAAGGTCAGCAGAGTCAAGGAAGTCTAATTCTGAGGGAATAGTAAGGTCTCCTTCTGAGTCCTAATGTCATGGCTCCATTGGACCCTGGTGTCAACTCATAACAAATGCTGAATTCGTGGAGTTTTCTGTGCCATTACCTATATCTGGAATTCACTGGACTTCTTGCTTACTTCCTTTGTTTCATGAACACATTGCTTTGTTCTTTTGCTTCATGGGACTCGTCGCTTTATTCCTTTGCTTCGTGGAATTCATTGCCTTGTTCCCTTGCCTCAATGAATTTCTTGCCTGGAAGCCATTGTGCTAACAGCATTTGCTGGACTATTCACAGCCAGAGGCTGCCGGAGATGTGTGCGTATGTGAGCATTTTGCTCCCAGACTTGCCATAAATGTGGGAGTGTTTGTAGGAAAGTTGGAGCAATAAAGGGGAGTTTTGAACGATCATCTGACTGTGTTGCCTCCATGTTTTGCCCTGGGTCATCACCTAACAAAGACACTCTCCTAAGAAAGGATCTGGAATGTCACTCTCCTATGAATCTATCAGGACAGGTAGACAACCCTATGGTCCTGTCAATCACTTGGTCCCATAAGTATGCCTGGATTTTCATTCCTAAAGCATTGGAACTATGTCTTTTTAATATTCAAACAGTAACTCAATAGCGGCTAGGCGACTATTTGTGAGTATTTAATTGGGAAGTGAGAATGATGTTTTGGGAGTGTTTGGATCAGAGTCTAAATGAGTTGGCAGAATAAGAAATTTGAAAATAAATAAATATTAATATCTACAAAATTGGTATTACATGAAAAAGCACAAGAAAACTGTCTTATAAAGTCTTACTAAATCTTCACTTAAAACTAGCCATGTGGCACAGTTATTCCTGGTTAACAGCAATTTAACCTCTTATCTTCACAATGTGACCATCAATTTGTTCCTAGCCTGCATGAGAGGCAGCTGAAGCAAGGTAATCATTCATAGCTGTACTAATGTTAAAATGGTGTTCTTACCTTTATTCCAATACTATTGAACAGCAGACCAAAGATGTGAAAGATAAAAGTGGGTGATCAGCATTTGAAATGATCAGAGAAGTAAGAACTGGATGTTTTAGGCTGATGAAATCACAAGTGCACCACTCTGGCCTCGCTCCGCTTTTTCTGCCACCATTATAAAATGCATTCCCCCAAAAGCTGTTCTTTCAATCATTGCCTCACTTCCTTGCTTTGCAAAGAAAACTACCTGAATTGCCTGATCTCAACTTAAAGGAGATTTCACATTACTTTTGAACAAAGAAGCATCACACTGTAGCGATGGTGGGTGAGTGGATTGGCAATAGAGCATTAGACCATGGAATTGTAAGTATTTTGGGTTTGGTTTTTTTTTTTGCCAATTCTGCTGCAATATCGAACTGTGAAAAAATAAAATCAAGAACCAATCTAAAGACACACTGTAGAGGACACTGTTCCCTTTGTAAATCCTATTTGGCTTTTGAAAACGGTCTGTTAAAATTGTGTCATATATAGAAGGGAAAAGAAAGGGTACAGTAGTGTAGAGATGCCTGGAAGTGTCCTGGTACCTAATTCACCCTGTTCCTGCTGCAGTGCGGGATTTTTCTGCCAGCTGGTGTCATGTTGAAGAGGGGAAGAGGCCTCAACAAGCTGCTCTGTTTATCATGCACTGCACAAATGTAATCAGAACCACAGCCTTTGGCAGTGATGCAGAACAGATGTGACAGAGGCAGGAAAGGGATTGGCGGTAGAGACCAAAAATGTTATAACAGTGTAGCTTTCTGCCAATTCAGCTCTAGGAAAAGAACCCAAAAGTAACATATTGTCCTTAAATCTGTGGTTAAAGTGTGAGCGAATGTCACACAATTTAAATATACAAATGAAGAGATAAGTTAGGGGATTAATCTTTTTTATTTAGCTACTTTTGAACAAAGATACTGTGGACATCACTGGCATTTTTGTACAAAAGGCTAGGATAAAGGAAAGAAAACATGTTTATTTTTCATATCAATAAAACACTAATCATTGCATTATTTTAATTTCTGTTTAAAAGTACCTAAACCAGATATAGCACCTTAAGATCACTGCATTGTTTCTAACACCAATTCATTTTAGAGCTATTAGACACATTTTGGAATCATTGTTTATAATCAAGAGTGAGAGATGCTCCCACTTACATAAAAATAGAAAATATTTTATTGAGTTCACAGAAAATATTCAAATAGCATATATTTATTATAGCATTTATTCCGTGTATGCATTATTCTCTAATGACAAGGATAAATTAATTTTTTATTTTACAGACACTTGGAATCTCCACCAATTTTTTTCTTTTGTTAAACTTGTTGGTTATTGTCATCAGAAGGAACTATTTTGGGTTGCAGGATCCATTTTAATTTCAGATTAAAAAAAGCTTATCAAGGATTCTTCAGTGCAACCTTCAGTTGTTAATGTATTCATAGCAAAGTTAAGAGTCATCATATTTTAGATACAAATAAAAAAACTATTTTTATAACAATATGGATTTTTGTGGTACTGGTATGATGGAATATAGTAAGGGGGTGGATTTCCAGGAGAGAAGGGATGCTCTCTGGAGGATAACAGGCAAATCAGCCCAAATATCATGTGTGAGAGAAAGAGGGTGAAGGCAACCCATCCCTAATAATTCATAGAATATATTTTAGAGGAAAACATTAAGTGAGAAGCATGGTGGCCTAGTGGTGAAGACATTCACCTCCTCCTCAGAAGGTTCAATCCTAGGTAGTGTCAGATATTTCTCTCCGAGGTTGCAAAGAAAAATATCTACTGTGAAATCTCCCTAACATCAGGAAGGACATCCAGTTTTTACACTGGGGCTTTTCACCAAGAATTATTTCAACAATACTAGTTTCATTTTTTAAAAAAATAGAATAGAATAGAATAGAATAGAATAGAATAGAATAGAATAGAATTCTTTATTGGCCACATGTGATTGGACACACAAGGAATTTGTCTTGGTGCATATACTCTCAATGTACATAAAAGAAAAGACACATTCATCAAGAATCATAAGGTATAACACTTAATAATAGTCATAGGGTACAATAAAAATAATGTTATTTCATGTGCATCTCAATAAAAAGATAAATTGATATTTTAATTGACTTCATATAGCTCCAAATTTGTTATATATGTACATACTGTACCTATGGATGCAGACACAAATTTGGATGATCTTAAAAGCATATGTTTTGTTTTGCTAGTTCACTAACATTAAGGACAAATCAATCCATGCTGATATTCTCATTTGAAATCAACCTAAAATAAATAATGTCACAGGCTACTCTAAGCATGGCCATTATTGTATTTATATCCTGGACACCAAGGACATTGCTAATGATATCAATAATTTAAAATATAGATTCAGATGTTGACCAACTGCAATGTATTTATGATATTTAGTTCTTCACTTGTCCTTGCAATGAAATGGCATTGGCAGAACAACTAGAATGTTCAAGAAATAGAGTAAATGAATGCACTTTGGGTAACCTATTTTACACAACAAAAAGAATTCAAGAAGACTTGTCAATCACCATTTTTGAGGTGGTCAAATTCCAATGTTTTCTTTAAGTTAATTTGGAAAAAGTTCCACTGTACATGAAGCATTTTCAGATTTACAAATTTCAGTTACTCCACGTAACTGAAGTCTAAAAATTAATAGATTTACAAATATAGATGGCATACTTCTATGAGCATTTGTTGTGAGTGTGCAACATTTGTTGAGTGTGATCCATTGGAATTTGAAAAAAGGAAGAGGTTATGCCAAGAGAGGAGTGTGTTTCTGAGCTGGTTAGAATTTTTAACTAAATGTGTGAAAGGAATTTATAGACTGAAGTTGAAAAGACTGCTATTTTTATAGGACAAATATGACAACATTTTTAGGTCCAGCTGTGAAATCAGTTAGGCTTATTATCATACTTTAGAATATATTGTTTCTATAAAATATGAATATTATCATTTATACCTTCATTTTAAGATTTATTTCTGATTAAGTACACAAAATGAACCATGAAGCTGAACAGTTTGTAAAAAAAATATTAGAATATCAGCAAGGGTTTAAAGGGGGTTCATCACCAATACAAATTTTTTTACTGTTGTTATTTATAGTCAGATGGGAGAGGGGAGAGGGGAGAGGGGGAGAGGGAGAGAGGGAGAGAGGGAGAGGGGAGAGGGGGAGAGGGGGAGGAGGGGGGGAGAGAGAGGAGAGAGAGGAGAGAGAGAGAGAGAGAGAGAGAGAGAGAGAGAGAGAGAGAGAGAGAGAGAGAGAGAGAATTTGTTTTTTACATTTATATACACATTCCCTAAAGATTTATGGTGAGTTACAATCTACAGAAACAAAACAATAATGAAAACAATACACTAAAAATTTATTACTAGGTATCTCTGACTAATAATAACCTTAATCATTAAAACTCTTTTAATGAACTGCCTACTGGTAACCAATGAGAGCCTGAAGCACTGGTGTTCTTTTTGAACAGCAGTTCCTATATGTTAAGAGACCAACTGCTACAGCTTATATCAAATGCAGCTTGTGAGTGGTCTTCAAAGTTGGCCCCATGTTGAGTGTATTGCAAAAATACACTGAATTATCTAGAGACATCTTTAATGGATCTCCTGGTTTTGCTGCTATTATTGGACTTTTTCCTGATTTGGAAATTCTTTTAATTAAACTTTCCCATGTCATATGGAGTCTATCTACCAAGTTTATTTTACATGCAGCTGAGTCCAAACTGATCTTAATAAACACAACTCTTTCACTTCTTGTATCATTGTTTCCTTACACATGAATAACAAAAAGAACACCATGGTAATCTAACTAAATTTGCAAGTCAAACTGCAAAATTAGTGTGTTGGTAAATAAAGTAGTTGGTAAAAATTTAAAACACAGAAGTAATTCTTGATCCTGGAATTGAATTTTACTGAGTTTGTTTTACTGACTTAAATTTTTAAAAATTGTAATTTTAAATATCAAATTCTATTTTCAAACTGCATTTTCACTTTTATCTCCCACTGGTTGCTTTTTGGGTGTATAATGTGAACTGGGAAATAGTTCCTATAGCTGCAGTTCATATAAAGTATAATCAGTTAATCACATATTTAATTCTTTCCCCAAAGTTCCTTGCCTCTATATTTATTGTTTCTTTTGCTATCATCAAGTTCTAAAGGACATTTTCACATAAATACATACTCATCATGCTGTTTCCTTTGAAAATAATCAACATTCAGTAGAGCACAGGGCAGGAGTAAGAAATAGTAAACAAAATAAATTAAGGAGTTAAAGCATAATTAGAATTGGCTTAAAGAAGCACCATTCATTATGTGTTTTTGTACTTTTCATCACATCCACATATCATTCATAGATTTGTTTTTCTTTCAATTTCTCACCAGTATGTCTTAAAGAATCTCAGCTCTGCACAATAATACTTAGTATTCCTCTTCCCCTCAATCCAGGTTTCTTTCATTTCTTTAATTCATTTCTGACAACAAATCATATATTACATGTACAACATATCCCACATCACTTCTAACATTTCCACAAACATATTTTAGACATTTATCCATAAATACAGTAAACAAAGAAGTATTACATATCTTTACGTTAATCCCTATGCAATATTGTGTCATGTATTCTGCCACACACTTTGCTTCCATTGTAAACCACTTTTATAACAACTTGCAACAAAATTAACATCATAATTATATAAAACATTCCATAACCCTAGTCATTTTTCTTTAGTAAATGCATTCCATATCAGTACATCTACTTTCTCAGGTAGATGTCAATTTACAACAGTTCATTTAGTGACTGTTCCACATTACAACACTACTGAAAAAAGTGATATGATCCTTTTTCACACTTATGACCATTGTGTGATTCCCATGGTTGTTAGGGATAACATTGTTTACCCTAACTGGTTTGGGTAAAAATAATAAATATGGTATCATGGTTTGTTAGTTAAAGTGTGTGTAACTTTAACAGCAAGAATGTAATTAAGGGTATGGTTGTAAAAGCACTATATATGAAGCGAGGAAAATGCAGCTCTCTCTCTCTCTGGCTTACTGATCCCTAATTAGTGGTTGATTGATGACTGCGTTCTTGCTGAAACGGGGAGAGAATAAGGAGTGTTGATATTTCTCAATGGAGAGAAAATAAAGATTGGACAGATTTATTGTAAGTGAACTGACATTGGCTATTCAACACGGACTTTGCAAATAAGAGTATCCCCGACAAGACTTGACTGAAATTGATATATGACTAATGGACCGTTTATATGACTATGCTATAATTCTTAAATGGAATAAACTATATTTTTGATAGCACAAGCGTATCTGTATTTTTACTACGTGTTAACTAGAAAACTTATTTCACACATTTACCTGTCTTCCTATCTGACTTCGCTGCACGTTCTGTTTAGTTTGTTTTCCTTAACACCCGTTGGGGAATCCAGGCTTAACAATGGTCACATGAAAAAAATTCAGATGTTTGGCAACCGACCCATATTTATGACGGATGCAGTGTCCTGGAGTCAGTGATACACTTTTGCAACCTTCTAACAAGCAAAGTCAAAAACAAGATTCACTTAAGAACCATGTTACTAACTTAACAACTGCAGTGATTCACTTAACAAATGTGGCAAGAAAGGTTGTACAATGGGGTAAAACTTGCTTAACAAATTTTTCACTTAGCAACATGAATTTCAGCCTCCATTGTGGTCATAAGTTGAGGACTACCTGTATTTCTCCATGTTTGCTGAGAAAGAAGAATCTGTTCAGTGCTTCCCCTGCCAAGAATGAATCCATGTTGTATTTCCCAAATGTTCATTGTCGTTTCTTCTATCATTTTTATCAGAAATCTGCCAAGTGTATTTCCAGGTATATATAGCAGACTAATTCCTCAATAGATTTTGTATTCATTCTTGCTTTCTTTCCCTTCCTCTAATGATATCTTTTTTTCAATTTTAAGGCACAAAGCTGTCTTCAGAAGCAAGTTAAAGTCATCAAACAGTTTTTCCATTAGCAAACTATATCCATATTCCACCTATTATACCATCTATACCTACAACCTTAAATTTTTCAACCTTCTAATAGCATTTAATTTATTTTCATTGATGTTTTTCTTGAATACATTTATAGCACTTATTTCAATTTTCTTCAACACTTCACTTTCATTGCTACAATAATGTCAGAAGTGCTTTTTCCAGCATTTTCTAACTTCAGTTTCATTTCAACATCATTTTACTAATTCTATTTTTAATTCCGTTTATCTCTTCTTCTTATTTATCCCTTTTCATATACTTTCAAAACAATGTTTTACTTCCATCAAGATCACACTACATTTCCTGCTGTGATTGATAATTGGTTTAGAAAAGTTCATATCTTTCTTGTAAAAAGAAGAAAGTTAAGAGTAGCTTTTCCCATATTATACTGAACTCTCATATTTTTGAATTCAGGAATTAAATGAAACCTCTGAAATGCCACCTTCCATAGGACCAAATTGTCTCTGCATATTGATTGGAGAATATAAAAAGTCAGTATTAAAATTTGAGAATGCATGACAGAAATAATTTAACCTGAAATCAAAAGCTTTCTTTTGAGAGAGTTTGCTATTGTTTACAATACATATGTGACTACATGAAGAAATATAGAGTAAACAATCTACTTTATAGTAAAACACACACACACACACACACACACACACACATACACACCCCTCTCATTTGCCAAATTACTCAATTATATTCCTCATCCACCAAATAAGTTTGGTGAAAGCTCATGAAAAGAAAGATACAGTACATATCAACAAGCTTTTCATCCACTTCATAACAATCAAGTTATGTATGACTTTTAACTGTATCAAAGTCATAAGGGAATGATCAGATATATACTTGTCATAGTTACATTTTCCATTTTTGTCTACTTCTATTTGACTTTTACTGCCGCAAAACATTTATTGCACTCTAGCATTATTGCTGGAAGCTGACAGCCATGCAGGCTGGAAACCTATTTGTGGAAAATCAGTTGAGGTTTTTAAGCCGTTTCTAAGATGAGTGTATAGTGACCCCATCAGCTAGCAAGCATGACCTACTATTTAGGAATCCCTGGGCTAAGCTGTTCTGGGGACAAATGTCATCCATTTTAACAGTTCTACAGCACTACACATTGAAACCCCTATGTTTGATTTGGTTTCGCTCTCATCTCTGCAGGATAAAGGTTATAAAAAAGAGAAGCGGTTTTAGCTTCTACAGTTTTGTGTGGGTGTGCACATGTACACAAAAGAAGCAAAGAGCTGGGGGATTACTTGGTTTCTAGCTCTACCACTCTTAAGCATTTCCTCCTCCTTTAAATAAGCTCTTGTTGGATTTTCTGCTTACTCTTAATGGTTTTGAAAGAAAGGATACTGTGGATTTACTGCTGTATTATTTGGAGGAGGGTTTATAGATGCAATTCAGTAATTCAGTCTTAACAAACCTTGCAAAGTCTTTTGTGTTAAAAAAATCAGCAGTGGAAAGTATCAGATATAAGCATTTAAACCATTTCTCCCTCTCTATAGATCTCCTTTTGAGTTCTCAGGCGCATATTGTAGAACCCATTAAATGCTGTCATAAACCTACTGCTTTCCAAATTCTACCAAATAAATGGAAAATATTTACAAATCATTTTTGAATGGGTGCATCCTTTTAAAATAGATTGTCCATAGCCATTGGTACTGGTTTTATGGTCTGGAAGATTAATGGGGTTTGTAGTTAAGTAGTCTAAACAACACATAGCTTTCAAGTTTGAAAGTACTCAAGTGTTTCCTTGCTGAATGATTTAGTGCCCTTTCATAGTATATTTGACAACCAGATAGTGCTTCTATTTAGGAATAATTACAAGATTTAATACACACTAACAAACTAATCCAATCATATATCAGTGACCTTAGTCTAATAATAACCAAAATACTCATTTACTCTGTTTTATTTAAATAACAGCTCTTTTTGATGTTTTTTTCCCTTCTTTAATTGGTGTCTATCTTTAGTCTAATAGGAAATAGGCATTATAAAGAAAGTTTAAATTTAAATCCACATTTCAAAAAGTATTATTCTAAGCTTTATTGTATTTGAGCATGCTAGGGACACCATCATAGTGTAGACATCCAATATGTTGCATGAATACACGAGAAATCAAGAACTTTTTTTTTTAAAGAAACAGATGATATTTTGGGCAGCTCAGTGTCTATCATGCTACCCATTGGCCCCATTTCCAAAGAGGCCAGCAGTATTATTTGAGGGGTAGAAATGGATATTGCCCTGTTTTATCCCCTATTAACCATGGACAGTTTTATGCTATTGTTTAAAGCAACAGTTTCCACCTTATGTTATCTTGAGCGCTTCCATTCATTTTGGCTACTGCCCTTCTCTTCCACACAGGCTAATCCAGCAGATCATTGTCTATTTTGCAGAGAAAAGAACACCCTTCATCTGGCAGTGGCCCATAGAAGTCATGGAATGGAAGTGATGCATGAATGTTTCAATTTAGAACCCTAAAACTTGCTTTGGTTTTTTTTAAAGCTCAATTTAGGACAAAGATAGATAGATAAATTTGTGTTTTCCAGGCATCCTCAAAAAGGAACAGTGACTAGGACTTCATTGATACTTAAGTACACTATCCTATCCTTTAGATTATAAATTAAAAAGAGAAAAGAAGAAACAAATTAAAAAGAGAAAAGAAGAAATGTTGTTTTTTCCCACAACATTTCCAATAATCAAGGCAAGTCGTCACATTTTCAAAGAGAGTACTGGAGCCTTGTATTTACAGTTGTCTCTGTTTTACCTAAGATTGCTATTTTGACTGGAAGTCCATCAGATTATTGATAATAATAATCTTTGGGAGAATTAGGAAAGCAATCTAAGTGTAATAATGCATCTTTTTAACAACTGGTACCATTTATACCTATGCCCAAAGTAAAAGTGAATAATATTTCCTTTTAGAAAATGTTGTAATGATTTTAGTGCACCTGGCATTTCATTCAGTAATCAAAATGATAGTATGTTTACTCTAATTCAACTCCCTTATGAATTTCTACAGCCTCTATTTTTCTCTCTTTATTTGAAAATGATTGTGGGTGAGAGTAACTCACTAGAAAGCTTTTTTCACCTTTACTTAACACATTCCTTGAATTTATAAGAAATGACTTGAAGGGAAACAATGTAGCTTTGATTCAGTTCAGTACATCTGTTGTCCATTCTTTCCCATCTGTCATATCCCATACTATCTCTTTTCTTAACTTGTGGGACCTGAAAACTAGTGTGAACCATCTTTTTTGTAAAAAAAATATTTAACATTCATAGACTGAAACTTCATCAGTATGCTTGAGATTTTGAAAATTAACAGTAGAAAGCTCAGCTGTAAAACTGACTTTGCTATTATAAGTCAGAACTAGATTCAGGTATGCTTAGAGAAGATCCAGTAAAATCAATGTGACATATTACAGCAAAAGGACTCAAATGATATAGAATTAAATAGGCATAATTTAAGGATAAGTATATCTGTATCCAGTCACATCTCCATTTCTAAATCACAATTTGGAGATTTAAGAACATATCATAGGCTTTCTCAGACTCTTCACTGGCTACTACCATATTCTATTATTTGCATTGCTTGTTCATGCTTCAGCTGCAAAAGACTAACTCTTCTTGGCTGGCTGTAAAATTTTAGACTAGAATCTCAAATTCTCAGCCCATGTCTTTGACTTTTGAAATCCAAAGACAGAGGAAAGACTATTTTCTTGTAATGTACCAGTTCCAATAGCCAAATAATGTCTCTCAAATAAATGTAATGGCCTTCATTTCAGCATCTCTTTGTTCAATCTCTTCTCTCTTCCTATTTCTTTGCCCAGGTGTATCATCAGGCTGCAGATTTAAACATGGCTGGAACTTTGATTGCATAATCATGACTGCTAACTTGACTTTTTTAAACCACTCCTTCCATGTACACCTATTCTGTAATTTTTTGAGAGACTTGGAAACTCCCCCGTCTCTATCCTGCAGAGCAAGAAACAGCCTATTTAGAGGCAATTAGGGGCATTTTTGGCATTCATTTATGGACAAGCTTAAAGACTTCTCTTGAGATGCATTTCCAGAAAAGTTCAGGTAAGTAAAACGAGGGCAGATTAGGAGGAAAAAGTGTCCCTACAAATCATCCCTATAAAAAATGCAAAAAGGCAGGCCAGATAGAATTTAGACATACACACACTTTCCTTCAGTTCTGTTTTTACTGTTTAGCAATTCCAGTTGGACATTCCCAAATGTTCTATTATAATTATTCAGGATCCAGTCTGGGTTGGTCACTGGGACCAGACTTTTCTGAGCTTTTCAGCACAATGCGCTCAAGGGTGAGTCTGAAATTTCAGAAGACAAAATGTCTGATTCCAGTGACCAACCCAAATTGAATCCTGCAGCATTATCCCGAGACAGGTATTCATCATTCATATTATAATTATAAATACCATTTAGGCAAAGAGGTTCAGGTATTGGACTAAGAGTGGGAAGAACCAGTTTTAGTCATTGTCCTGACTTCAGGAGAGGGGTATATGCAGCTAATAGATCATTCAGTGCAGTCAGAAATCCCATTTGGAAATGCAGGAAAGTTTGAGTGGAAGTTGTTTTTATAAACGTACTTCTTCTTGTTCAGTAAAGTTTACTGGGAGATGGCAGAAAAGCATTTTTGTGAAAGATTGCATCATAAAATTGTCTCAAACTGGTTTTGATAGCCATATCTTGAGGACAAAATATAATATAATATAAAGAGAAAAGTGATTCTGATCAGTCTAGCAAAGAAAATTGTATTTTACCCCCTTGAAGCTAAGCAATCAATATGTGAATCTTCTTCATAAAGTCAAAATGCTTCAAGCATGAAAAAGATATGAAGATCATCTAGTCCAACAAGCTGCAGAAAATCAGAAACTCTTTCAAAATTGCATATATATCTGTATGCACAAACTTTGCAGTAAGTATAGCTACAGTATACCAGCTGCAGAGAGGACAGTCTGTAGCTCTAGAGCCCAAAGAAGCCCTTGGTCTTATTTTATGTGGACTTCAGCTTAATTTTAAAAATCTTGGTGAATGGTGAGATATCAAAAATAAATTGTCTTTACTCTGACAGTAAGTAACAAATGGCAGAAAAAGAAAGAAAGGAATGCCACAAAAAGAGAACATTCATGCCATTTTTGCTTCTGGCTCCCCTTAGTGCTACTTTTGGCTATCCCAAACATTGTTAGCCTTGACAGAAAAGTGGTTGCTTTTGGATATACATATATGCCTTTTCTTTTTGCCAAGAATCTCATTCTAAAACCATCATTTTGAAAGACATAGGTATACCTGCAGTCTCATATTTTCCATACCTGATTTTTCCAACCATAGAATCAGAGTTTAATGCTGAAGCTGATTTTATTTTTATATACAGCAATCCCTCCCCCCACTGGACATTTGCTTTTTTATACCTATATTCTCAGTAACATTTTCTGAGCTTGGTTGTTTATTTAAAGACATTTCATTTCTCAACATCTTTTGGAACTGATGATGTTACCTAGTTGGGTAATGAAACATTTGCAAGCAATCAACCAAGCTCAGAGAGCACCATGAACTCTACAATGCAACACTGTCTATAGATACTCTTCTATTGAAAGCATCCTTTGTCCAGCTTTCAAGCTAATGAACTTTTATTCCATTTTATCCACTGTTACTTCTAAAGAGGTGCTTTGAATATTTATAGAACCAAACTAAACTTATTTAAACATAGTTTAATATTTAATATGTGTTTATTTGTTTCATACTTTCTACATTGGGTAAGTACAGGTAGTCCTTGGCTAACATCCATTGACCATTCAAAGTAATGACAGCACTGAACAAGAAGACTTATGCCCAATCCTTGAAGGTGTAATCATTGCAATGTTCCCACAGTAAGGTGAGCTGGACTCCAAGTAACCAGCTCAAAATTACAATAGCAGCATCTCATGGTCACTTGATCACCATTTGCAACCATCATTGTGGCTTCCAACAAACCAAGTCAAATGGAAATCTTTCTAGAGGCCACAAATGGCCATCACATGAAGCTGTGCCTAACAACCTCATAGGATTTTCTTAAAAACACAACTAGAATTGCCAGAACTGCTATCGGAAGTTGGTACATAGTGCTTTATGACCACATCACTTAATGACAGAGTTCCCATTCATGTTATTTGTATTAAAGATAGCTAAGAAACAAGAAAAACAACACAACAAGCAAAAAATATAAAATAACATAAATTAACAATAACATGTCAGAGACAGGGGTGGGATACGTCAGGGTTAACTACCAGTTCAGGATTCACGAGCTTCCCTGCAGGCTGCAAGCCACGTGCCTGTAAATCATCAGCAGCAGCTGCCTGCAAAGAAGCAGCCTTTGAAACAGCCCTCTTTTCTTGCTTTTCTAACTGCAGCTGTGCCTCGTTTGGCAGCTGAAGTTGAAAAATCAGGAAATAAAGATCAAGTAAGAGCCCAGGTGGGTGGTGGGCCAAAACATCAGCAGACATAGAACCGGTTCTGTCTGCTGCTCTTCGGAGCTACCGGTTCTACAGACGTGGACAGAACCGGTAGAAACCTACCCCTGGTCAGAGTATATTCATGAACTGGAATAGAGCATGGTAACAATGTCGCCAATGAACAGGCATAGCAACTAAGTCAGCCAATGAGGACTGTTTGGAAACTGAAACTAGAAGTAGCCTAGGCGTGGCTCTATATTAAGTTCTGTAGCTCTGAAGCTATGTTAAGCCAGAGCTTAATTTACAACTGGTTTGTAAAATTTGCTTCATATATTTATAAAGAAGTTAAATGAAGCTTCAGCCATCAGTGTTTACTTTTCTGGTGTTGAATTTATGCTGCAAAACTCTGAAGATAACATAAATATGAAAAGAGTTCAACACTTATTAGCACTAGCCATAACTAAGATATAAAGAAGTCATTGTGATTAGAGGTATGACTACTGAATTCTCCTGTGCTATAGATAAGCAGAGATATTAGCAATCTATTCTATATGCTGCCATGACTTCATTAACCATGATGGCACAATGATTCTTTAAGCATGCAGTATGCCATAAGTCTATCCTTTCTAATGAGAGAGGGCAAGTTGGAGGAGTTACAGTTGTTCCCACAGCAAAGCAAAGAACATGGCAAAGAACACAGCACATCACTAATCACTCCATTGTCCCCCCAGACAATGAAAACATTGGCTGTGTGCTATTAAGGGTGGCAGCACCTTTATTCAGCTGCAGGGAAGGTGTCTGTGCCTGCCACTGATCTGTCACAAACATTATAGTGTCTTTGCAACTGAGAGACAGATAAGGGATATGAATCAGTTGCTGTTGTGACAAATCCAAGAGCGTTGCTTATTAACAACAGGTTGAAAGCTTTGTATTATCTGGAAAGTCCTTAACTAAAATAAAGTCCTTTTAGCTGATTTGTTTTGTTCTCTTTTTGTTCCTCATTATGTGCTGTGATTCCTTGTTTGTATTTCAATAAAATGTCCTTTTATAAGAAATGGCAAAGGACAAATGTTTAAAAGAAAACTTCATCATTTAAAAGAATTGTAGTAAAAAAAGAAAATAAATTACTTTTTACTGATTGATCCCTTCCCTTCTATTTGTATCCTTAACCCCTTGCCACAATTTAGACTGTAATTGTTGTTAGTTTCTATTTGAGTTTCTATTTGAGTAGCTTGCTGTGTGATATATTGTATATATTGGAACCATTCCTGCTTGAATGTAGTTAAACTTCTGTTGTGAGTATATGATGTCAGTTTTGTTAGGGAACAATATTCTCCAATTTTAGCGTCCTAGTCTCAGTAAAGTTGGATAGTGTAGGCAAAGTAGCTTGCTAGGGTCAACATGTAACTTAGTAAATTGTGATATTTTTCATTTATGTTGTCTGAAACTGTGAGTAATCCCTGGTTTGTTTATTTTTTTTCTTAACATTTTTTTAATTACTTCCCAGTACTTTTTGCATGTTCACCACAATATTTGCAAGTAAAATGTTACATCTTTCTTATGACATTTCCAACATTTGCTATATGCTATGTTTATCTTAGAAATTGCAGGCATGGTTATATGTCCCTTAAAATATAGCTTGGGAGGTCTGTAAATTTTCTTTCTTTCTTTCATAGCTCTTTCTATTAGTCTACTGTAATTACTTATTTAAAATCTTTCATCTGTTTTATCATTCAGTTTTAATTTCCTTTCCCAATATATTATATTTTGGCAACATTTTATATATATATATAGCCTATAAATTATTTTAATTTTTCATAGGTATTTCAAATTCCAACATCTTTCTCAAAGCTCTCCTTTGTTTTTTTAAAAGACCATTGTTCTATGGCTATAGTAACTAGAATATTGTAAATTCCACTCTTCATTATGCAATTCCCATTGTGTCTTTAATCTGTGTTTGGATTCTGGATAGATCATGATAGCAGACAGGTAGTCCTTGAATTTACAACCATAAATGAGCCCAGAATTATGGTAATAAGACATGCCAGTTTTTAAACCATGACTACTTGCATATAATTTAATTTCTTTTTTTTACAGTCATTATGCTTAAAATGAAAAGCATTTCATGGTGAGGCTAGTGTTGGAATTCCTAGACTTATTCTTACTTGTGAAAGATTCCAGATTTTTTAAAAAAATTGTCTTATAATTCCTTTCAAATTTGATTATCTTGGATTTTTATACCATAGACACTTATGAAGTTAACTAGATCTGCTAATATAATCTGCTCCTATTATTGATGTTCTAATGTTCAACTATCTTATTGATTCTCTTATGCAAATAATCCTTGTAAAATTTTAAACCTTACTTGTTTTGTCCTGTTCCAAATGAATCTGTTGATTAACATTTATTAATTTATTAATCTTTACTAATTCTTACAGGATTTTTTTTGAAACTAGAATCAGTGCCATTTGAAATTATTTTGAAATATATCTTTATTGTTTATTGTCAGATGGATTACTAAATGTTTCACTGAATCTTTGGTTATCTTAAAATGAATCTGTGCTATAGAACTCAGTGACTGCATAATTGATTTTTATTTGTTCCTTTAACTGGAGTCCAGAAAGTTCAGCCACATTGTAGTCACAAATTAACTATGCATTCTAACCATGGAAAGGTGGGGAAATTATGTTTATAAAAACAGGCTTTGTGAATAAAAATTTTCAAAAAAAAATCACAGAGAAAAAATTCTATGAAGAATATTTAAACTTAAAGAATTCATTGTTATCACACATTTATTTGATCAATGAGCAGAATAGAGAGTTGCAGAGCAAAATTGCATTGCATTATGCAATATTACAGAATAATAAAAACCAATTTAAAACTGTATGCAAAATAATGACATAACATATAACTTGTCCTGGATATAACACTTATTTTTTTAAAAAAACAGCAGATGTAAATCTATAGTAATTTGCATGCTTTAATAGCTGAAATTTTAGACTTATTGTCTGATAAGAGAAAAGCAAGAAAACACTTATCTGACCATCCTGGCATATCTTTCAACAAGACAGAGATAAATGATGGCTAACTTGATAATACAAGTAGTACAACAAAACATAATGGATAGTGAGAACAGAGATTAATTTAGAAACCAAAGAATGAATTCAATCAGCCTGTATTAGTTTCATTATTGACTGAGGCATATAGACATAGACCGCAATCATTACATAAATCTTTTAAGCCCACAGTGAGTTTTTTTTTATCCTTTGAAGAAAATGCATATGTAGTTTCTTTAAAATAAAAAGGGAAAAATATGAATGTTTTCTGTGATATGAAATCAAATGTGGAGATCAAAAGTCTAGATAATCACTTGATAACCATAAACTCTTGAATAAAACTGAAATAGCTGCATCACTACAACAGTGATTGTGAGGAACATTACATGATAATGATCACAATTGTGGTTACAGTTGTTTACCTTGCTGTTCATGTTTTTTTACACTTGTATTTGGGAATTTCCTCAATGTCAAGGTGCCCTGTCATGAATAAAAGCCACAAACCATTTCTAGAGAGCAAAAACAGGAAACAACATCATCTACTCATCTCCAGTTCACTATAAATGTGACCTCCAGCTATGTTTTCCTGCTCCAAGTTGAAAATAGTATTTCTCATCTGTGCTGGCTCAGGCATTGCTATATGTTTTCCCTGTTGTGTTTTATTTTCTACCAGACCAGTGTTTCTCAACTTAGCTATTTTAACATGTGTGGAGTTCAATTTCCAGGATTCCTCAACAAGACATGCCTTTCTAGGGAATTCTGGGAGTTGACATCTTAAAGTAGCCACAGTTGAGAAATATTGTTCTAAGCCAACCCTTATCAAATTCAGCAGCTTTAAGATTTAAGATAAGGACTTCAACTTCCAGAATTCCCCCGCCAAGTTGCCAAGATTAAAAAAAAGACTTGCCTACACAAACCCCTGCATTTCAACTGCATGCTACAGAGACAACAATCTGCCCCCCTCCAATTGACTTGACTCAATGGTTGCCACACAGTATCTAATCTTTCTAGAAACTACCACTAGAATTAAGAGTCTAACTAACATGGCCTAATATGTGGGGTAGCGTTGATTTAAAAAAATTGCATTTTTTTAAAATTACTTTCTTGAACAACTTATATTTCTAATTTTCTTAGAAAAAATATGTCCACCACTTTACTATTTCACTATTTTTCAGCAACTTCACAAAATAGTTTCATCTCACACCACAGAAAGAAAAATTAATGAAAGTATATTTCTGTCAAATTTTGAACCAATAGAATTCTACTTGCCAAGCAAGTGTTATAAGCACTGTACAGTTGAGATTTCTGTTTATGAAAAGTATTTGTAGCAGGGCTTATTGAACCACACTGGGAAAATAACAAGAAATAAAACATAACTTTAAAGCAGGATGTTGTATATGAACATATGTGTAATTTTTATATGTAAAAATCAGGGTCATCCACAGGGGCCTAAAAAAAGTTAAACGTTATGAATGAAGGCTGGCACTGCATGAAAAATCCCTCCACTGTTTAAAATGTGTGTTTGGCATGTCTGCTGCACATTAAAAAGGTGTGAAGTTTTAATAGCACACTTATGCCTGCCATCTTGTTTGTTTTTTCTGCTGCGTATTCAACACTCTTTATAAAAGTATTTATATCCAGTAAGACCCACCCACAGAAAACTCTTGACAATTGTTTCTCTGCAACAGGAGAATTGTCAAAAGAGGTGATGACATTGAGTAGATGGCAGTCTGGAGTAATTTTTTTGCAAACTATCAAAGCATTTCAGGCAGTTGCTGACATCCCATGCTTGACAAGAACAGCTTAGGGGTACAAGCATGTAGTGCAGATATGTTATTTGACAAGGAAGAGATTATAAAATGCAGAACCTAAAATTCAAGGGTTAGACATCATAGTTCTATTTCCTTTTTCCACAGTTCCACTTTCTATCCTCCCTGCTTGAATTCACCTTCTGTTATTTCTTTTCTTTCTGCCTATTTTGGAAGTCTACTAAGGATAATCTTTAAATGATGTACAATACATTACACAATGGAGACAAATAGTTAAGCTTGTGCCTGTGTCACTTTGATCTTTACAGAGAAAGAGGCATACATCATTCCAGATTTTACAATATTAATGTTTCATTGATAATGAGGTTTACTAAGTGTGGTTTTCTACATCTTTTAGTGACATTGCCTTCTACATCCATTACTGTTCTTTTTTACAGTAATAATTATCCAATTGCTGAGAATAACTGGATTGACAGATGTATGTCTAAAATAAGTCTTATATTTTATTGTTAATGTGTCATTTATTTAAAATATGGAATCTGAAGCTGGAGCTGTATCAACTCAGAAAGCAATAAATTTTCTGTGGTTCAGAGGATTGACTAACCAGGTGATTATTAGATTAGCTCAATTTATTGTTATTTCACATTAGAAAGGATCATTTGTCAGATAGCAAGTTTAAATCCTCATCATGATGACTGATCATTTAAGAGGATGATAGAAATGGAAAATGGGAAACTAAATGCAGGGGAGGAAAGCCACATATCTTTAATGGTAATAATTGGGCAGGTCAGATAGCAAAAATGAGGCAGGTTGGAAAATAAGCCTATCCACCCAGTTCTTTTCAGTATTATGAGAAGTCTTTCCAATTTCACAGAATGCCTAAAGCAATATATTAGAATAACATAAATTAAACTGTTATTATAATGTCTCAGTATGGTACAGATCTTATTCAAATATCAAGCCAGGAAAACTGGAAAAATGTTTTGCAGTATTTTAAGAACTATCAGTCTACTGCACAGCTTGATTCATCTAAATAAATGTCAAGATTTAGTTTTTATTCAGAGCATCATATTAGAAGTGTGAAACATGATTTTTTTTCTCTATTGGGGGACTGGGTCTTCGTGGTGAAGAAGATCAATATTTTAATGCATTGGTTTCTCTCTCTCTCTCTCTCTTTCTCACACACACACACACACACACCCCTGGGATATACATTACTTAAGACATTAAGAATAAATTGAAACCAAAGATGCTCTTCCATGAATGAAAAAACATCTTACAATGGTCTTACAAGATTGATATCAACCTTCCCAGGTACACCAGACAGAAAACACAGCCAGATGAGTTAATTCTATTTTATTTTCTAGGCTACATTAACAGAATCTTGAAAGACTGAAAGTAAATCTCCAACTGTCTTTTTTTTCTTTTTAACAACCTGATAAGTTAGGGCAGATCTGAGTTTCTTTCTTTGCCTCTTATGCAACTGTGGGCTCCCCACCCCTTATCTTATTGTTTCCTAGGTAGCATCACTTCTCTCCTTCTCCCAAAGTCATTCCCACATACCATTACAGAATCACATGGTGAAGCACCAGTACAGTCCTTTGACCAGAAGTAAGATGTATTGCAGCTGAGACATACTTGAAGCTATGCCTACTAAAATATTATTTCAAGCACTTTTTTTGGAGAAAAAGCTTGTATAGAAAACCAAATTTCATTTCACCTGATTTACTGTGGGCTTACTCTCCAAGCATTTACTCTAGCATGCCTAGACATCTTGTTCTCATTGCTTAGACTTTTTCTTCCAGAATAACCTTAGTTTGGGGGTATTGCCACCAAAATATGAGAGAAATTCAGTCCTAGCTGGCTACAGTTCCAACACTTATCTGATTTAATTATTCAATGGCAGCAAACTCTGTTTATCACTTTGTAATGATTTTCCCAATATAATACAAAGGAGGTAAGGCTGATGCAGCAGTAAAGATAAATTACAGGAGTTGTTCAGTAATTATACCTCTTCACAATATTCTTTACAGTTTAACTTAGAATTAAAAGAGTTCTACCTTTATTTCCTCCAGGTTTCTAATATCTGAAGATAATTAGTTGAAGCTTCTGGTTTATGAGTCTCTAATATGCATCCTATTTCTTTTTTACTAGACTCATTCCTTTAGACATCATCTCCCTAAAGCTTAAGCACATTACACTATATCACTCTCAAAATTTTCAATATGGATGATTGAGTGAAGTGTATTCCTGGCTTTATAATACTCAATTAGGATTTGACATTACACATTTCTTTCTAAATAGATGGTTTGCTGCTTTTATTGTTGCACCATTGACCTAAGGGCAATCAGATCATGATTGATTACAACCTTCATTCTATGACTAATATAAATGGTCTAGCAGTTTTATGGCTTAAGTTCATCTTAACAATAATGTCACATTCTGAAGTTTTCTGTCCCTGTGGCAAAAATATACTGAGTTACTTTTATTACTCATTACTTTAATCCCTACAGAAGAAGTCTTCTGCTTAAAATACAGTAAATCTGTATTTAGTGTTTTATTTCATAACAAAATTTAGGCAAGAGCACTCTAAAGAGAATTCAGCAGTAAAATAATACTTTTGATCTTAAAACTTATTTTATTTGTAAACCTGCAATATTAAAAAGGACCATTACAATAATGTACTCCTACATTTTTATCTCAGACATTGTCTGAAACTAAACAATGCAATTGGTTCCTGGTTTAAAGAGAAAAAAGTAACAACACTACAATTAATTAGCCAGTTATGTTTGAAGTTATTTGTTTAGAACAGGGTTTTTCAACATGGCAATCCTAAAGTGTATGAGTTTCAATTCCCAGAATTCTCCATCTAGCATGAGAATTAAAATCTACAAGTTTGTCAAGTTTGGGGGGAAAAAACTGGTTTACAAATTAATAACTTTTTTCTTTGAAGGTAGTTCCAAAAGTGCTTTCTCAAGAGGCAATTGGGCTTTGTTTTTTTTCTTTGAAGACATTTCACTTCTTAGCCAAGAAACTTCTTCAGCTCTGATTGGATTGGGGGGAGAGGAAATGGATGGGTTTATACTCCTTGCAGACAGCTGGTCATATGCATCTTTTAGAGATTCACTGAGGCCACCTGGAGGTTTATCTGTGTCATTAGGGTCACCTGGTTAATGCAAATGAGTGTGAGCCTTCTTGGAACTGTTGAAAGAACATCATCTATCTCCAATCTACAACACAGTCCTTTCAAAAGTTCCAAGAAGGTTACACATGCATTTGCACTACTCAGGTGACTGTAATAACACAGTTAAGCCTCCAGGGGCCCTCAACCACTCTCTAAAACAGGGCTGTCAAACTGGTGTCCCATGGGCCAGGTGCGTCACTCACAGGCCATGCCTACCCCAGCTCTGCAAAGGCAAAAATGTCATAATACATCATGTGATGTCACAAGATGCGATCGAGTTTGACACCCATGCTCTAAAAGAATGCAAATGACCAGCTGTCTTCAAGGAGTATAAATCCTTCCATTCCCCATCATCCAATCAGAGTTGAAGAAGCTTCTTGGATGAGAAGCAAAACCAGAAAATCCAGCTGCCACTTGAAAAAGCACCTTTGGGACAACCATGACCTGGATGACAGAGAATCTCCATAGACATTTCTTTGTAGGTAGTTTATTTCTTTACTTTGAAAGGTATTTTTCACATTCAGGAGAGTCCTTGAAATGTTTTTTATCCAAAATATTCCACAAAAATGAACATGGGCCACATTTCAGGATAAAAATTATATAAATATCAACCTATCTTAATTGCTTACACTTAAAGTAGCCTGATATCATCAGACTTCTCACAATAACTCATAAATAATGCTGCAGAGGCCAGTTTGATCACAAAGTATCCTTCTGAGTAGGTTGATGTGAAAAATGAATAGGGGCACCTGATGTATGTGAGCAAGTAAATAAATATTTTTCAGTGGGAAGGATGAGATTTTAGGGCAGGAGTCCCAAACTTGGCAACTTTAAGACTTGTGGACTTCAACACCCAGAATTCTCCAGCCAGCATAGCAGTCCACAATAGCAGTCCTCCAGCCAGCATAGGTCCACAAGTCTTAAATTTGCCAAGTCTGAAGACCTCTGTTTTAGGTTTATGTTTATTTCTAATGGGTTAAGTCTTATTCTAGACATAAGCAGTATGTTTTTTGATTGTCATAACTTGGAAGAAAACTAATATTGCACTGTGACTATATAATTCTAAATAATGTATTTGCTTTTAATTAAAATAATTGAAACTACTCTTGCCTTGGATAATTTGAGGGTACAAGGATAGAGGTCCTAATAAACAAAACAATGTCAGTTTACAATAATAAAATAAAAGAACCAGGGTAATGACTGCCACACCTTTTTCTAAGGCTGATCATGTTAGCAGCTGACAAGTGTTTTCTGTTCAGCAATTTAAATGTTAATTAGTTGTCTTTTCCACCTCTTCATACATTTCTCTCATCTATATTTCTATTTCTACATAATGAAATGTCTGGCTGCTAGTAGTGCAGCTGAACACTTTCTTGAAGACAATAGAAAGTAAATTACTGGCATTCATATATAAGGCTATTTCATTTTTGAAAACTTGGCAAACAGACAGGTTTTCGTGCAAACCAGACAATAAATTTTCTTGTCTGGTTGTTTTATTAGTAATAATCTTAGAAATGCATGTTTTTCTATTTCTTTTAATTCTCATTTCATTTTTGTGTCCATTAATTTGCAAATTCAAATGCAGAGTTCTTCATGAAAAGAACTCCATTTAACATTTCATGTTGTGTACCAATTGTATTTATGAGACCATGCAGGATGAATATTATTCTCTAACCTTTACATCCATTGAAAGCAATTTGAATTTAATTTTCTTTGTACAATTTAAACATAACTTTATAGGATGGCACTAATACATTTCAATTATTATTCAGGAATGTGACATGTTGAGTAAAATGGAAGAACATCTTGATTTGTTCAGATGCACTACACAGTATAATATTCATTTTTACTAGTGATAAAACATTCAGAGCAATATAAAATGTTTTCCTTTGATGGAGTAGTAACATGTGGTTTGTTAGTTTATAGTACATTAATATTTTTAGTATGATATTGCATATTAATCATATTACATAACCCACATCAACTGATCTATAACATTCAAATTTAATATTAAGTTTATGTCCTCAATAAAAATTACATTCCTTTGTTATGCTTGGTTCTGTTTGTGTTCATCTAAAGAGATCTACAACTTTAAAAAAAGCTTCATTGTGAATGATTTAGACTTCTCCTTTCACAGCTGAGATTTGTGAACTTGAGGCAATGAAACTATCACAAATTGGCAGAACAGGTATGAAATCATTCTTAGAGATGTTCTATATGTGGTAGAGTTGCAGAGGTAGTGCAAGCTTAACATCTTTGAAAATTAATTAACTAGAAAGTAATGATATAATCCTGCTCCGTAAGCCCAAGCTTCATAAAATTCTTGCACTCACTTCAAAAAAAGCCTTCAGGTTTAAACATGGACACCAAGTTTTCAAAATGGCTTCTCATTTTATTGTCAGTTTTTCCAGCTTGTGGAAAAAAATGTACCTCATGAGAATATCTAGCTTTCACACAAAAGGCCTTGGGTATACTAGAAGCAAAAGCAAGGAGTACAAAGTTGATTCGTTTGTTCAGGATTAAAATAAAATAAAAATTCCCATAACATTCTGGGATTTCTTTATGGGCTTTTTGCTTACCACAGAACTGAAATGCTAATGATTAATGGATTTGTGTGTGGACAAGGGATTGTTTATGAGAAGAAGAAATACTGAGTAAGAAATAGCTTATTTGTTTTCTGGCAGATGTTTCATTATCCTAACTAGGTAACATCATCAGTGCTAGTAAGCAATACAGTTTTCTGTCAGTTTATGTTCTCGTGGCTTGCTCTGTCAGTGTTGGTGAGTGTGATCTTAGAGATTCTTTGGTTGGGCTGTTTACTGTTGTCTCTTTGGCAGTTTCTTGATTGGGGTATTGGTTACTTGATTGTTGGTCCAATGTTAATCTTGGGTTTACCATATTCTGGTCTGAGTGCTGATTGCTGGTGGAGAGGTGCTTAGGTCTTTTTGTTCCCTTGATTATCTCTTTTGCATAGTCTACAGATGTTGTTAATGTCTATGTGTCTAATGATGGCTAATTTGTCAGAGTGCCAGGCTTCTAGAAATTCCCTGGCATTCTTGGATTTGGCTTGGTCTAGGATTGTCACATTTTTCCAGTTGAATCTGTGTATATGTTGTAAAATTAAAGAATTTTCATCATGACTTCTGACTATTAATTAGTGTTCATGGATGTGTTCTGCCAGAATTCTGCCTGTTTGTCCTACATAGTGGTTGTTGCAGTTCTTGCATTGTAAGTTGTAGATGTCTCTTGTTTTTTTCCTCTGGGGCTGCTGGGTCTTTGGTTTGCTAAGGATATTTTTAACGGCTTTAGTTGGCTTGGGTGCTACATTGATTCCATGTGGTTATAGTAGTCTGTTGGTGGTTTCTGAGGTATTCTTGATTTATGGCAGTGTAATTCTTTTTAGTGTTTGTGATGGTTGGGCTTTATTGGGTTGAGTGGTCAGGGACTTTTTGATAAAGTTGTGTGGATATTCTTTTTTGTTGTTGTTGTTGTATTGCCGCTCCATTTCCTTGTATTATAGTGAAGGTGACATCTACATATTTTTGGTTGCATTTTGGAAGTGCTATGGCTTCTAGTTGCATGACGACCTCCATTATAAGTTCTGAAAGCGGTATACCTTCCAAATTGGAAGTATGTATTAAGCAGAGGTTTATGAGATCCATGATTCTGTGTGTTTTGATCTTCGTGTATTCAGTGAAATCAGGTGTGCTGTGGAACAATGTTATCATGTATTTTTTGGCTAATTCTGGATGTATGGACATGAACAGGACTGTGACATCAAATGAGACTATATGTCTTCATCTATAGTCACATCCCTGATTGTTTGAAGGCACTGGAGAGTTAATGGAGTTTTTGCTTGCTCTTGTGTTACCCACAAAAAGCAAAAGAAATACTGGAGGACAAAGAAACCTACATCCCAGTGAACACAAACAGAATACAAAACTACACATCCAGATCAAGAGAACCCTCGGTGACCTCATTAAGAAAAGCCAAATTACCAAGGAGAAACAGGATGGATGAGAAGCAGTGGACCCATCCTCCCATGCTTCTATGGGTGCCCCAAAATACACAAGCCTGGCATACCCCTCCATCCCATGGTATCTCTGTTAGGGATAACATTGTTTACCCTAACTGGTTTGGGTAAAAAATAATAAATAAGTTATCATGGTTTGTTGGTTAAAGTGTGTGTAACTTTAACTACAAGAATGTAATTAAGGGTGTGGTTGTAAAAGCACCATAAAAGAAGCAAGTCAATTGCAGCTCTCTCTTTCTGGCTTAATGATCCCTAATTACTGGATTGATTGATGACTGCGTTTTTCCTTACTGGAACGGAGGAGAGAAAGGAGTGTTGATTTCTCAACGGAGAGAAGAGATAATACGGACTGATTTATTGTAAGTGAACTGACATTGGCTATTCAACACGGATTTTGCAAATTGAGTATCCCCGACTGGACTGACTGAAATGATACATGACTAATGGACCGTTTATTTTGACTATGCTATAATTCCTAATGGAATAAACTATATTTTTGATAGCACAAGCGTATCTGTATTTTAGTTAACACACACCAGGGACCTCTACATACAACATTACAAAAGAATTAATAAAAAAGCTTGGACACCTCACAAGAGGAAGGAAACACTCCATTAACTCTCCATTGCAGTGTTTTCAAACAGTCAGGGATGTGACTATAGATACAGATGAAACCATGGTCTCATTTTGATGTCACAGTGTTGTTCATGTATATAGATGCAGAATTAGCCAAAGAATCCATGGCTGGATTGTTCCACAGCACACCTGACATAACTGAATACATAAAGATCAAAACACCCTGGTTTATGGATAAACCACTGAATCCCATACTCTATTCATAAGAATTTCATCAAAGTAGTCTCCTTTTAAAATAATAAAAAGCAGGTTCTTTTCCATTATACTGGAAGAAAATAACAAAAAGATAGCATAAAAGAAATGTTTGGGGAGGGCAGAGCTGGCGTCGTGACGATACGGCATGCGATCTTGGAGGTCTGAGATCGCTGCCGATATCTTTGCTCCTGGACGTTCTAAGTGGATCTAAACCATCCCAAAGAAATGGTGAAGGTAAAGAGTGCATCCTGTCGATTGCAGGGATATCGCAAAGTCCCTGGTAGATCCAGGAGAAGCTCTTTTTGCCAGCAGCAAAGAGGCAGCCATTAAAGCTGCTGAAGTTGGGACAGCTCCGAAACGAAAGAGAACGAAAGAGAAAGTGTGCCGGTTTGGTGAGAACTTTTCTTTATTGAAAGATTTGAGAGGATACCTAAGGGAAAGAAAGAATCTGTAAAAGTTTTTTGACAGAAGTGAATAAGCGGCGATTTTAAACAGGAATGTCAAAGTAATATATATATATTTTTCTTATTGTTGATGATCCTATATTTCGAAACTGGACTGGTTTTTCCCTTTTTTTTAATCTACTCTTTTCTTTCCCCTTTTTGATTTTATAATATATTAAGCTAGAGACTCCCTTTTAGTCTTTTTTTTTTTTTTAAAAAAAATATTTTCTTCCTTTTTTAACTAATTCTTATTATACTCTGCCGGAAAAGGAGGGGGAAAGTGAAAGCTAAAGAAACTTTGTAACACTGCTAACTAGAGGCTTGGAAATGCTCTACTTTTCCTTTGACCAGACAAAGCTGAGAAAGAATTGAGACTTTTTTTCAAGGACACTGCCTGTTTGATAAGATAGAGGGAAGAGCATGGGAGAGTATTCTTGCAGGTGCTCTTCTGGGTTTCTATCAACACTTGGAGTCTGGTGTTGAAACCTAGGGGAAAAAAAGGTGATATGTTTTTGGAGAAGAGAGTTATAATAAGAGCCTTGGATAATTAAACAAAGTGCAGTGTGCTCTTTTTACTTTTTCTAAGTTGTGCTATCCCTCCTCACCAGCTTTATTTTATATCATTTTATCTTCTTCTTTTTTTTGAAATAGCTATTTGGATCTTTGGCTTTGTTGGAGCTTGTCTTTGTTTTTCTTTTTTTTTCTTTGGAAGTCCAATCTCTACGCTTGCTTTTTATTTTAAAGAGAAAGCTTTAGTATTAATGTTTCCTCTTTTTTTAAGGGAATAGCCTTTTTTTCTCCTTTCCTGGTATTTTTGTTTTTTCATCTACCTTTCTGGTTTATTTTTATGTACTCTTTTCTATTTGAGGCCTCTCAATTGGATTAAGGTGTTGAAGAACCTGAAGAATTTTTCCTTTCCTTTTTTTTCCCTTTCCTTTTTCTTCATCTAACTACCAATTGGATTAAGGTATACAAGAACCTGAAGAAATTTTGTCCTCCCTTTTCTTCTTCTTCTTCTTCTTTTTTTTATCTTTACTATTTGGCTTCTTTTTTCTACTATTTTTATTTTGAACTACAATTGGTTATTTCACAATTGGATTAAGGTTTAGAAGAACCTGAAGATTTTGAATTGCTTAAAATAAGTAGGAAACTAACAGCTCCTGGTTCTTCAACTTCTACTTCCTCCTCTCCACCATCTGGAGGACAACGTTCAATACAGACAATATTAAAGCAAGAAAAAGAACAAGAAAAAGTGACTCTGCAGATGATTATGCAAGGAATTCAAAATATTCAAGCAAGATCAGAGAATATTGAAAAGAGAATAGAGAACATTGAACAAAGAACAGAAAACATTGAACAAAGAACAGAGAACATTGAACAAAGAACAGAGAACATTGAACAAAGAACAGGGAAAACCGATGAAAAAGTGGAGAACATCCAACAAATGATGTTGAAGTATGATGAGAGATTCCAAAAAATTGAAGAAGAAGATAAACAAAGAGACAAGAAGATTGGAGATATTGATAATAGATTAACGGTGGTTGAACAAGATAAAAGTGGTATATTGAGATGGGAAATGGATAGATCAGAATTCTATCTTAGATTCCAAAACGTAGAGGAAGGAAAAGGACAAAACTTAGCTGAGATAATGATAGAAATACTGGCTGAAGCTTTGGAAATAACTCAAGAGAAGATGATGGATGGAATAGATGAGGTTTATTGAGTTTTCACAAGACATGCAATGAGAAATAGCTTACCAAGAGAAGTTCATATTAGATTTACAAAGAAAGCCATTAAAACGCAAATATTGCAAGTGGCAAAAGAGAAAACATTGAAATATAAAGACAAGGAGATTGTGGTCTTGAAACAAATACCCAGAAGAGTGAGAGAGATGAGAAGAGAATACCAATTCCTGACTAAAATGCTACTTTAAAAAGAGGTGAATTATAGATGGCTGATTCCAGAAGGTTTAATGTTCACATGGCAAGAACAGAGACATAGAATTGACTCAATTGAGAAAGCGGAATTATTTTATACAGAATTTTTTGGAGGGAAAGAGGAAGAGGCAGAAAAAGAGATCTCACTAATTGAATTCCAAGAGGACTGCCAAATGGCGATTGAAAAAGAAGAAGATGCACTAGGTGGAAAGGTGGAAGCCAAAGAACAACGTGAACCAAGATCTACGAGAGCTGCTAAACCTAACTACAAAATATAACCATGGAAGAGAAAAAACTGATTACAATTAATATAAATGGACTTAACTCAGCCATTAAAAGAAGGAAAACCTTTCAAAAATTAGAGAAATTAAAATTTGATATAATTTGTCTACAAGAAGTACATATTAAAAAACAATATGAACAATTGTTGATACAGCCAAAACTAGGGAAAATATTTACTTCCTTGACACAATGTAAGAAAAGAGGAGTGGTTTTATATATTAAAGAGACTATCCCTGCAAAATTGATTTATACCGATGATGACGGAAGAATACTAATGGTGGAAATAATGGACAATAATATGAAAACACTCCTGATTGCAATCTATGCCCCAAATGACAAGAAGAATTCTATAAAAAATTACATATGAAAATAATTGAACTGGACTATGCTAATATAGTTATGATGGGAGATTTTAATGGAATTGTAGACAATAAATTGAACTATACAGCACAGAAAACAATAAAGCAAAACAGAAAGACTCTCCCTAAATCTTTTTTTAAAATGGTAGATGAAATAAACTTAAAAGATACATGGAGAGAAAGAAATGCTAAAACTAAACAATACACCTTCTATTCAAATAGACCCTTATCATGGTCCAGAATAGATATGATATGGATGTCAACAGAATTAATAACTAATATTCAAGAAATAAATATTGAAACAAGTACTTGGGCAGATCACAATCCAATGACAATTAAATGGAAACGACAAAAAAGATCTAGATGGACGTTAAATAATACTATTTTAAAGGAAAAAGACTTCACACAATGGATGGAGAAAGAATTGGCTTTTTTCTTTAGAGAAAACAAAAAAGAAGATACATCAATTCAGAATGTATGGGATACAATGAAGGCATATGTTAGAGTCTTGATAATAGACTATACAAGGAAAAGAAATACTATGAAAAGATTAGCCTCTAAGGCCTTAGAGGATGAGTATAAAAGACTTGAAAAAGAGCTACAGAAAATGCCACAGAAAAAGGACATTAAGCTAAAAATGGATATAGTTAAACATAAAATGGGTCAAATAGAAAAAGAAGAATTAGCACAGAAAATTAGAGGTGCTAAACAGAACTACTTTGAAGATGCAAACAAACCAGGTAGATGGTTAGCATACAAATTGAGAAAGGAGAAAGAATCAAGGAAAATATTGCAATTAACAGATGACCAAGGCCAAGTTTGCTATGATAGTGAAGAGAAGAAGGAAATCATTCGAGACTTCTATGGGAAATTATATATGCAAGAGAATATTGATGAGGAAAGTGTTAAACAGTACTTACAGAATGCTAATTTACCTCATATACCTAAAGAGATTGAAACAATGTTAGAAAGCAATATAACAATGATGGAGTTAACTGAAGCACTCAAGAAGCAAAATAATGGAAAGGCACCAGGCCCAGATGGACTTCTGGCAGAATTTTACAAAACATTACAAGAATCATTGAATCTTCCATTGCTAGAAGTTATGAATGAAGTTATGTTAAAGAAGAAGATACCTAAATCATGGTCAGAAGCCTATATTACACTTATTCCAAAAGAGGATGCCGATCCATTACAAATTAAAAACTATAGACCTATTTCTCTACTAAATGCAGATTATAAAATCTTTGCTTCAATATTGGCAGAAAGACTTAAAAATATCTAAATAATTTTATTCCTCCTGATAAAAATGGATTTCTGCCAAAGAGACAAATTAAAGATAATATGAGAGTAATCTTGGACACGTTGAAATACTATGAGGCACATCCTGAAGAACAAATGGCTCTGATATTTCTAGATGCACAGAAGGCATTTGATAGTGTGAATTGGTGATTCATGTTATTACTGCTGGAACAGATGGGCTGTGCTAGAAAATTTATTCAAGCAATAGAAGCTATATACTATAAGCAAACTACAAAGGTAATGATAGAGGGAGAACTGACAGACTCTATCAATATAAGAAAAGGAACAAGACAAGGGTGCCCACTATCACCTTTGTTGTTTGTGTTAACTTTGGAAGTGCTAAACAGAAATATTAGAGAAGAAAAGAATATAAAAGGAATGAAAATCAAAAAGGAAGAATTTAAGCTGCAATCATTTGCAGATGATCTGGTTTTCATCTGTCACTAATAGGGAGAATTTCAACAATCAAGATGAATATATTACCCATAATTTTATATTTGTTTCAAACAATTCCAATTAGGCTTGGAAAAGATTACTTTGAAGATTTAAATAAAATTTTGTTGAAATATACATGTGTTGTTGCTCCGGGTTTGGATTCTGCTCCTGTGGCAGATATGAGTTCAAGTGATGAGGATATGGCAGCAAAATATGAGCCGGCATTGCTTAGTGATTTGGATAGTAACCAGGATGAGGAGATGGATGTAACAAGGGAAGATAGACCTGAATTAATAGAGTTGTCAGGACCTTCGACCTCCTCTAGTTCTTTATCTGATCAGCAGCCGGGAATGGCTGACAGGGAAGGCATGAGAGAGTTTTCCAGCGGAGATGAAAATTTGGAGAACTTATGGTTAGACGTCAGAAACAGAAGGAGGCTGAGAAGACAAACTCAGTTAGAAAGGAAGCGTCGAGCTAGTCATTAATTAGGGAAATTAGCACGCTTCATAAGTGAATAAAAGGACACGGCTGGGCTGGTGGAATTCGCCAGAAGCAAAGTGACTAATTGGGAGTGAAGACATGCAGCAAACTCTCTGAGGCTTGTGATTTAATGCCACGCCAGGATTGCTGGACAGAGTGTGGATTTATTGCTGTGTATTGGAATTTACTCCAGCCGTTCTCTTGTGGGGGTTTGTTTTTGATTTGAATTAATTCCGAAACGGCTGCTTTTTGTTTTGCTCGCCTGCAATTAAAGGGGAGACATAACATACATGGCAAGGTAAGAAAGAGAGAATAAAGTTAAAACTTTTTCAAGATGCTAGAATTAGAGGAGGATTTGGTTTGCCGAATTGGGAATTGTACTACCAAGGTACAAATCTGATGTGGGTTAAGGAATGGATAACACTAAGAAATGCTAGATTGTTGACATTAGAAGGACATGATCTGTTGTTGGGGTGGCATGCTTTTTTATGGTACAAAGGAACTAAAACACAGGGGTACTTTAGAAGACATTATATACGGGAGTCTCTGTGGTTAAACTGGGAGAAGGTTAAAAGACAATGTTATTTGAAAATTCCAGTCTGGCTATCGACTATTGAAGCATTTTTTTTCTTTTTTTAAAAACAAATTTTATTAATTTTTGAAGACAAACAAAACATAGGACATAAAAGCATAAAACCTCCTTTCTAAAAATTACTTATAAGTTTTAACAAGGCAAATAAAACATCATTTTTTAAGGCAAAGTTCCACATTGTCACATTTCCATTTAAGTTTATACAGCATAGTTCCAAATGATCACATTTCCATTTAAACACCTATATATCTTTTCCAAATTTCTCATTATTTCTCCCTTCACTTTTGTTCAATTATATTTCTTTCTATCAAGGTTTTATTAAACACACAAAATACAAAACATAAAACAGGACATAAAAAGATAAAGCCTCCTTAATTATCATTTGTACATGTCTTTTCCAAATTTCTCTCCCTTTAGTTTTATTCCTCCAAGGTTTTATTAATTCACAATCAAACATAGCTAACCAAAACACAAAACATAAAACATAAAACTTCTTTTGAAAAGTGGCTTAGCCCCGGGTTACATCTTTTTTTACAGACCTAAATCAAATTCATGCTCACCTTATATACCATTCATATCTTATTAACCATTCTATATTTTCTATATAACTTCTCCCTTCTTTTCACTCTCTTAATTATATTTTATTTATTTCGTCTTATTTCAAAATCATTATGCTTGTATCTTTTGTCCGTTCTTTTCCAATCATCTATTTATCTCTTCTCTTTAGCAAAGAATTTCCCCTGTAATCACTTTTAAAGTGTGATGCCTTTCTATCTTTCCCCTAAAGTAACACTTAAAGTAATACATAATTTCCATCCTGATTCTGCTTAGTACATTCTACATGTTGCATTTTAAAATAAGAGAATAATAACCTTATAGTATAATTAAGTATATAATTTCCGTTCTAGTTCTAATTCTAATTAATACATTATTTTAGAATAAGAAGATGAAATAGTAAATTTATAATAACATTAAAACAATAATGAATTAAACAATAACTAAGCATTAATCATTTTACACATTCTCTTTAATATTTTATTAAATATTGAGATCTATCATTATTACACATTTTAATATTTTAGTATTATGTTAAATCTTATAATATTCCAATAGACTATTTCAAATGCAAATACTACAATGCTATCTTATGTACTCTTGCAGAATCTTTATTTAATTATACACTATCCTTTATCCTTTATCTCTAAAAAAAATCTTCTTTTTGGCATCTTGTTTCAGACTGTGGCTTTTTTTCCCTTTTTGCCTCCCTTTCTTCTCCAGTCTGGTCTTTTTGCCCCCCACTCTCCTAACCTCCACATTTTTAACTTCCCCTCTCTGTTGTAATTCTCTTTTCAATTGCTTTCTAACATTGTACCTTTTTTTCACCTTATTTTTCTTTTTCTTGGTTGTTTTATTGAATCTTAAATTCTCATTTTTTCTTCCTCTCTTCCTATTTTCTTTCTTAATCAAACTTTTTTGTCCATTAAAAATGGCTCTTCCCTTTCTTCTTCTTCTTCTTTTCCTTCTCCTTCCTCAAGTATTTGCTGGTACGTAGAAACCGCCATTTCTAAAAAGTGGAAGACAGCTCCCAAAGAATCATTGCCATTTTGTTCTCTTTCTTTTAATTTTTCATATTCCATTTTTAATTCATCCACAGATAGTGCCATTGTAGATTTTTAAGAACAACCCAGATGTTTTTAATCTTAAAGTAGTTTCCAAATGTCAAAGTTATCAAACAATCCAAACAGACAGAAATTATTTCCTCTTCTTCTCTTTGCAATTTTTCCTCCTGGGGCAAAATCCCAAATATATTTTAAAGCCGTATTACAGTTAATTGCTGGTCTTATAATCTTCAAGGCTCCTCCAACAAATTTTTAAAGATTTTTTTTACTCCTCTCCTTCCCACTTATAACAAAGAGCTTATTTTTACCTTAAAGAAGCAGGTTTTTCTGTGCTCATTTGCTTTCTCCGTAAGGAAGGGGAGTGAACTTTCCTTCAGCACTTTCGCCGCTGTAACAATCTTTTTGAAACAAATGTATCAATCCAAAAGTCTGGTTTCCAGGGTGTTTTAAAAGTAACTTAATGTCCCGGTTCAGCCAAGAAAACTTCTCCTTCTGAAAAACTTCCTCCTGCACAGTCTTATCCGGTTGAAGATTCCTTTGTGGCTGCCATTTCTGACAGCCGCTCTACCACCTCAGGAAAAAGGAGTCTAGCCGGCTGGGGAAGGGGGGTGCGATATCCCCAGTCCCAGATCTCCTCTGTCTTCCGCTGCCCCTTCGGGGTAGCGACAACCCCCAAATCCAGTTGGATCGGGGGTACCTCAGCGGCGAGCGCAGCAGGGACCCGCAGAGAAGCGGATTCCTGCCGCCACCGAAGCCTTGCAACCGGAAGTCTATTGAAGCATTTTCTTATCCTATAATATACAAAAAGGAACAAACAGTTAGATATGGTGAAATATTGAATGAAAAGGGTGAACTCAAATCTATACAAAAACTAGATGAACTAGGTATAAAGATGAATTGGTTTTCATATGCGCAAAAACATTCAAGGTATGATAAAGATTCTAAAATAGAAGGTTTCTATGATAAATTGACTGATTTAGATAAGATTTTGACAGGTACTGATGAAAAGGTGATAAAAATTGTATGGATATTTATTAGAAATTACATTAGAAGAAGAACAAGTTAAAGAAACTATGATTGCTTGGGGGAAGAATTTTGGATATGGGATTGATTTAGAGAAATGGCAAAAATTGTGGTCTCAAAATTATAAAATGACAATGACAACAGCATATAAAGAAAATTTGTATAAGATGTTTTACAGGTGGCATTTCCCCCCGACAAGAATAGCAAGAATGTTCAAGAATAAATCCGAAAAATGTTGGAAATGTCATCAGACACCCGGCTCATATTACCATATGTGGTGGACTTGTGCGGATGCTAAAAAATACTGGACTAAAATCCACATGTGGTTGGAAAAAATGACAAAAAAGCATACAGACTTGAAACCAGAGATATTTTTATTGGGAATTTTACCTGAAATATATAGTAAAGACTTGAAATATCTGATTGTAAATGTATTAACAGCGGCTAGGATTGTATTTGCCAAAAACTGGAAAAATGAGAAAACACCGTCACAGGAGGAAATCATTAAGAAAATATTGGAATGTGCTGAAATGAGTAGATTGACATTTGAAATTAGAGAACAAGAGGATAAACAATTTTATAAAATTTGGGATCTATTCTATTAATGGTTAGACAATAAAATACAGTAATGAAATATGTAGACTTTTAGAAAATAATAAATATACAACGATGTACTTCTTTCTCATTATATCTACAAACTGATTTTAGAATAGATTTGGGATGATAATATGAACTGTTATAAAACAAACTAAGTAAATTATGATTATCTTGTAAAACATGAATGAATAAAAGTATAGTCAAATGATTGATACTAAGGTATTTAATTTTTGATTGAAAATATGAGATTATATGCAATGTAATTGTAATTGAAGACTACAAAATGGAAGCACAAACAATTTGTAAACCAACCGGCACACTGTATGTATACATATGGAAGATGGCTTGATGTTTTTATGTTTTGTTTGTTTATGTTTGTTTTTAAAAACCAATAAAAACTTAAATAAAAAAAAAAGAAATGTTTGGCAGAGCACTAAATAAGACACTAACATCAATAATATATTTGTGAATTAATTTGTAAATGTCCAGACATTGATAGTATGGATAGTTGTTCCTAGAAAGAACCATGATTATTTTATTATTATATATTCCTCAATTTCCTTCCATTTTAGTAGATTACTCTTTGTTTTAAAGCTAAACTCTGAAGATCACATAAGAGCAGCTTATCTGTGACACATATGACAGAAGATTTCATTCAGGCCTGCAAAATTAAACCTGTTATTTCCACACACAAAAGAGACACAGTCTGTAGGATGGAAGCCAGTGCAGTTTTAATACCATCTGCCTCTTGCTATTGTGTACCTGAGAATAATTCTTTAGAGAACAGAAAACAGCCACCTACCCTTTGTATCTATAATTGAAAAGAACTGTGCCACAGGCAAAATATCAATTAGTACAGAGAAGACTATCAGGATATGGTTTATGGACTTGGTAACTCCTCCTGATCTTTAGAGCAAGACATTTAGTGTAACATTCAGAAAGCATTTAATTGTAAAACATATGATACCACAGAGCTACAAAGAAACTGTCATAAGTCAAGGAAACTCACTATCTGTCGCTATTACTAATCAGCTGTCACTAATAAAGGAGAGGTAAAAGGTAAAGATTCACTGTCCAGTTGTGTCAAACTCTAGAGTGCTGCATCTCTGTTTCTGAAGGAGCCAGTGTTGTCTGAAAACATTTTCCCTGGTCATGTGGCCAGGATGGTTATATGCCAAAGGTGTGCAGAAGCTGTAACCTTCCTATCAAAGTGGTACCTTTAGTGGTAACAAGTGGTAACAAGGGAAAAAAACAACCTGAAAATAAGGAGAAATATATTGACAGTTAGAACAATCAGTTGGAATAGCTTGCCTTCAGAAATTGTGGGTGGTCCACTACTGTAGGTTTTAAGAAAGAAGATGGACAACCATTTGTCTGAAATGGTATGTGGTTTCCTGCTTGAGCAGGGGGTTGGACTAGAAGATCTCCAAGGTCCCTGTTAAATCTCAGTAAAACAAAGTATTTCTACAGTCATCAAATAATTTGATTTGGTAAGGCATCCAGCTCAATCAAATGATTCTGGGAAGGAGGTCCACACTGTAAACGTCAAGTGCTATCTGATGTGAGGAAAGAAATATAATTTAATTAATATAGAGAAATAATCCTGATCATACTAGTTTGGGGCAATAAACCATAGGCTGCTTATACTGCTGGTACTGCTTCTACTTTCAAGTCTAAACTCATTGAATCTGAGCCTTTGCTAAATTATTAAATTTTATTTGAATTGTTTTATCCACGGACAATGCTTCTCTTCATACAATCACTACTTCAGAGCCAAACTTTCACATTTCTTTGTATTTATTATTCCTTTTTTACATTCTTAGATAACATGAAAAGCTGTGTAGTTCCCCAAGTTAAGATTATTGGATTAATTGAGGATCTTTTATATATTTCAGGCTACTAGTTTACATTCTCATTATAATAGAGAAGATGATGGTCTTCCAATGAAAAGAGTACTGTTGCCAGGTTGTCCCTAACCTTCCACAATATTTTTTTCTCTGAAGTTTGACATTCTTACTGGGAAAGCCATTGAAAGTATAACACTCACTTTGAATAGATAAGATTCTTTATTGTAGATATGAACAATCTTTGTCAATGTGAAGATCAGCTTCTGACAAACTACGAGTATGGTTCTGTCTCTCCTTCTTTCCTTTTCTCTCACTCTGTATGTGAGTAGGTACTCTAGGCATGTATATTATGCTGCAATATATAAATCTTAAGTTCCTTTTCTCATCTTTTGTGAGAGATTCCATTTTTAGCTACTTATTAGTTGCATCTATCCATTTATAAAATTGTCATTTCTATTCCCAACTTCCCAATTTCCTACCTTCCCAATTTCAACTGTCACCTTCCTCTTCACAGTATTTTCAGTTTTTTCTCCCTCCCTCAAAACTGCCGTCTTGATAACAAGATTTGGGAGACAGAATTAAATTTACCTGAATTAACTGGTCAAGTTTGGACCCTGAATACATCTGAGATAGCCTAGATCTCCTGTTAATGCTAATAAACATAAAATAAATGGGTGAGGTTTTATCCAACAGAAAAGAGTTTATTTCAAATCTAATATTTAATTTAATAGTTTCTTATGTCATTCTAATATTTAAAGGTCACCAGAAGAGTTGATCTTTCTTATCAGATTCCATTGCAAAATTGCTACAATTTTTGGAATGAGTTCAACCTTTATAAATGTCCTTTCCTCACGCCTTTGCCCAGTTAATATAGGGAAATCTAATTCTGTCTCCCAAATTTGTTATCAAGACATTGCATACATTTATTAAAAGGCTGACTAATTTAATTTCTTTGCTTATTACAGCAAAGGCTATCTGTCTCTAAAACAGGACTGGGAAAAGCTAAAGGTCTAATGCCTTTTTCTTTTACCTGCAATAAAAGAGCAAAGCCTATGAAAGTAACCATCTCCAAACTCTAGACACTGTACTTATAAGATGCACAGCTATTCCAGCTACTTAAAATCCATTGTCTATAGTTAGATTAATATAAATCAGAGTAGAACTGAGTCAGGTACATGTCGAGATAGTATACAAAATATGCCTACATGCAGCCACTATTAGTATAGTATCTTTTTTCCTCTTTTTTCCAAATGTGGAACTAACTCCAGTCTGGAGGACACTATTTCAATACATGAGAGTAAATGTGCTAGAAAGTCTTGAAATTCAGCTGATGGAAAAAGGAAATTGGAACAAGTCGAAGGACAATGACAATAAGAAGATGGAAAATAAATATTGTTGTGGACCTCAGAAAAGTTGAAAATCTTTTCTAAGAAGGTTACTGACCTTAGCTTTTCAACTGCTAAGGATGAAGAAGGTTCCAAGTAAAACAGGTGTGCATTTTACTGGATACACCTCAATACACTCATGCAACTGCTATTGTGAGAGTTACACTAGTCCCCAGCAGGCTTTCAGAAATAATTAAGGGTAGCGGTTTTCCCCTTTAATACTCTATATGGGATGGGGTCAAATTACTTGCAGAATAACTTCTTTAGAGTTCCTACCTGTCCTAATATTTTTTTTTTTTTTTTTTTTGCACAATGGCTAGGATCCAAGTTTCCCTTCTCCAGTGAACTGGTGTTACCTATGGTGCTTTGGAAATGTACTTGTTATAATGCTTGCCATTAAACAACAGCCTCCCCCTATAGATACTGATAGCCCCAACATTGTTGGCCTTCAGGAAAGCAGTGAACACCCAATTTCTCTCCCAGGCACTGAGGTTAGGATTTATTAGAACTAGAATGCGATGGTTGGTGAATTGATATGAGTTTTATTTGGGCTTCAATATTATTGTTTTAAGTTCCAGTTCACCTTTTGCTTTCATTTTCCAGCCGTTTGCCAATGAGATATGCTGTGAACTCATGGACATTTTTACAAATTTTTTGTTATCATTTGTTATACAGTGGGATGCTCCACTGTCAACCACCCATAAATTATTTTTTACAACTCCATTACTATACATGGCTAACTCAAAATTTTTATCTTTTCTTTGATGACTTCCAGTATTCTGGCTTGAATTCTGGCGCTTTGCTTTCTTACAAAATCTTGCCAAATGTCCTCTTCCTCCACAATTAAAACACTTTTTAATTGCGTATGCAATAGGTTCATTATCTTCCTTTTGAGGTTGCTCCCTCCTTAACTGATCTCTTTCAAGCCTTCTTCTGGCCTCTTCAATCAATCTGCCAGTGATATTAGTTAAAGTTAGGCTTTCTTTAGGTAAAATTTCAAGGGAAGTTACGTAGTTATCAAAACTTTCGTCTAATGAAGATAGAATTATGTAGACTTGGTGTAGTTCAGAGAAAATAAGCTCCTTCTCGTGCAGTTCTTGAAAAATGCTTTTCATAGTATTCAGATGACTCAGCATATCACCATTCTTTTGGAGATGCGTCCGGAAAAGCTTCTGTGTTAGATTTATGTGAGCACCAACGTTATCTCGGACATAAATCGTCTTCAGTTTTTGCCAACACCCAACAGCTGTTTGCTCTCCGCGTATATGAACAAGTTGCTGATCAGATAGTATTAGTCCTATGATGCAAAGAGCTTGTTCATTTTTCTGTTTAAAGTCTTCTATCTTTTGACTATCTTCCTCATTTTCAGGATCCCATTCCTCTACGTTTGGTGGGTTTTCAATTATGTTCCACAGACCTTCTCTTCGTAGAAGTAGACTACATTTCATAGACCATGAAACATAGTTTGTTCCATCCAGCTTGGATATAAGGGACAAACTTTGTAGACTGACTTGTGCCATGTTTCAATATATGGATATAAAACTATAATTAATAAAAACACAGCTGTCTGTTTACTGGTGTGCATTTTACTGGATATACCTCAATACACTCATGCAACTGCTATTGTGTGAGTTACACTAGTCCCCAGCAGGCTTTCAGAAATAATTAAGGGTAGCGGTTTTCCCCTTTAATACTCTATATGGGATGGGGTCAAATTACTTGCAGAATAACTTCTTTAGAGTTCCTACCTGTCCTAATATTTTTTTTTTTTTTTTTTTTGCACAATGGCTAGGATCCAAGTTTCCCTTCTCCAGTGAACTGGTGTTACCTATGGTGCTTTGGAAATGTACCTGTTATAATGCTTGCCATTAAACAACAGCCTCCCCCTATAGATACTGATAGCCCCAACATTGTTGGCCTTCAGGAAAGCAGTGAACATCCAGTTTCTCTCCCAGGCACTGAGGTTAGGATTTATTAGAACTAGAATGCGATGGTTGGTGAATTGATATGAGTTTTATTTGGGCTTCAATATTATTGTTTTAAGTTCCAGTTCACCTTTTGCTTTCATTTTCCAGCAGTTTGCCAATGAGATATGCTGTGAACTCATGGACATTTTTACAAAATTTTTGTTATCATTGTTATACAGTGGGATGCTCCACTGTCAACCACCCATAAATTATTTTTTACAACTCCATTACTATACATGGCTAACTCAAAATTTTTATCTTTTCTTTGATGACTTCCAGTATTCTGGCTTGAATTCTGGCGCTTTGCTTTCTTACAAAATCTTGCCAAATGTCCTCTTCCTCCACAATTAAAACACTTTTTAATTGCGTATGCAATAGGTTCATTATCTTCCTTTTGAGGTTGCTCCCTCCTTAACTGATCTCTTTCAAGCCTTCTTCTGGCCTCTTCAATCAATCTGCCAGTGATATTAGTTAAAGTTAGGCTTTCTTTAGGTAAAATTTCAAGGGAAGTTACGTAGTTATCAAAACTTTCGTCTAATGAAGATAGAATTATGTAGACTTGGTGTAGTTCAGAGAAAATAAGCTCCTTCTCGTGCAGTTCTTGAAAAATGATTTTCATAGTATTCAGATGACTCAGCATATCACCATTCTTTTGGAGATGCGTCCGGAAAAGCTTCCGTGTTAGTTTTATGTGAGCACCAACGTTATCTCGGACATAAATCGTCTTCAGTTTTTGCCAACACCCAACAGCTGTTTGCTCTCCGCGTATATGAACAAGTTGCTGATCAGATAGTATTAGTCCTATGATGCAAAGAGCTTGTTCATTTTTCTGTTTAAAGTCTTCTATCTTTTGACTATCTTCCTCATTTTCAGGATCCCATTCCTCTACGTTTGGTGGGTTTTCAATTATGTTCCACAGACCTTCTCTTCGTAGAAGTAGACTACATTTCATAGACCATGAAACATAGTTTGTTCCATCCAGCTTGGATATAAGGGACAAACTTTGTAGACTGACTTGTGCCATGTTTCAATATATGGATATAAAACTATAATTAATAAAAACACAGCTGTCTGTTTACTGTAACGTGTAACAACAAATCTCACTTTTTACATAAACCTGTTTTTTATCCTAGTTAAACTGACTTTGCAGTCTCTGGGCCCATAACCAGTGTTAAGCCTGAATTCCCCAATGAGTGTTAAGGAAAACAAACTAAACAGAATGTGTAGCATAGTCAGATAGGCAGACAGGTAAATGTGTGAGATAAGTTTGTATTTTAGTTAACACGCAGTAAAATACAGATACGCTTGTGCTATCAAAAATATAGTTTATTCCATTAGGAATTATAGCATAGTCAAAATAAACGGTCCATTAGTCATGTATCATTTCAGTCAGTCCAGCCGGGTATACTCAATTTGCAAAGTCCGTGTTGAATAGTCAATGTCAGTTCACTTACAATAAATCAGTCCGTATTATCTCTTCTCTCCGTTGAGAAATCAACACTCCTTTCTCTCCTCCGTTCCAGTAAGGAAAAACGCAGTCATCAATCCATTCAGTAATTAGGGATCATTAAGCCAGAGAGAGAGAGCTGCAATTGACTTGCTTCTTTTATGGTGCTTTTACAACCACACCCTTAATTACATTCTTGTAGTTAAAGTTACACACACTTTAACCAACAAACCATGATAACTTATTTATTATTTTTACCCAAACCAGTTAGGGTAAACAATGTTATCCCTAACAGTTGTTTTATTATATTCTGTTTGATTTAGTTCACAGTCCAAGAGTTTCTTCTAGTGGATGACTGGTGAAGGTTAGAAGGAAGGAAGGAAGGAAGGAAGGAAGGAAGGAAGGAAGGAAGGAAGGAAGGAAGGAAGGAAGGAAGGAAGGAAGGAAGGAAGGAAGGAAGGAAGGAAGGAAGACAATTTCCAAATTCCATCTTCTCAGTATTTTATATAAACAGATTGTAAGGCGCAAAAAGACACAAGTGAACATTGGCTAGAAAGTAATGTACATGAGATATGCTTCCATTGCATGTTGCTGCTGTCACCTTGACTTCTTTTATGCTTCCTGTAGATGCTGCTGCATGGGATATCCTGATGGATTTGGCAAAATTGTCAGGCTAGATGGGTCACTAGTTCACAATTTAAAAGTAAAGGATTTTGTTTGCTTTGATGAAATGTTGATATTTCCATGTAAAAATAAAATGTTTCTTAATGATACCAGGTGATTTGTGCAAAAATGAACTATGGAAGCTAAACAAGAATACTAAGGTAAATTTATTTTAAACTGAATCAATATTCCTATACATAAATCTGTAATGGAACTAAACTATGTACCTAAGTAGGACTGTGAATTATTTGGTTTTTGACATTCCTCCAAAAAATTCAGTGAATACTATTGTACATTAAAATGTTTTGTTTCTTTGTTTTTAAAAATGAAATTCCAACATTTTTATAATATGGATAAACTATACAATACAGAAACTTATACTGAATAAGAAATTGTTTCTTGTTGATGGAAAATGCCAATCTTCAAATCATGACCACTCTGTTTGAATTTCTTTGTCAAATGGGATACTTATGCCAGTTTTAAGAAAGACAATTTTCTACTGCAGAACTGAAAAGCTATTACATTTCTAAGTCTTTTCAAAATTCATTTTCCCAAACTAAAAATATGAGCAAAGATATGATCAAATAACTAATGTCTCAATATGTATTATATATTTCTGCAGTATTTTTGGAAGACTGAAGCTGGACATGGCTCACCTTAATCAAGTCAAAAGCTGCATCTGATCAAGTGCACTGAAATGCAAGAAAACAATTGGAAAAGATGCTACCAAACTCCTTTTGACTTTTGCCATTATATCTCTTCTACCATGTGCTAGCCAAATCATTAACCTTCAGCTTTTCATACATAGAAATAATTTTTGATATTACGTAGTCCAATATTATGTAGTTCTAGACTTTTTCTATTAAGTTTTTAACGCCTTATTAATGTATTGATCTTTATTCCCTTTACCTTCTTACATGTTCTAATTTTTATCCAAATAACCAATCAATATTCTATAATAATTGTATTTCCAAAGTTAAAATGCAAACTTCAACAAAAAGGAAACAATAAGAAAGCAAAACTAGACAAGACAAAATGCTTGCATTAAAAATAAAAGAAAAAGAAAAAAACACCAAACATACACATAAATCATCCCCCTAGTTCAGGGCTGTCAAGCTCCTGGGCCTCAGGCCAGATGCGTCACATGCTGGCCACACCCACGTCCAGTTTAGCAAAGGGGGGAAAAGTCCCGATACATCACATGATGTCACCGTGATGCCGTGAGTTTTACACCCCTGCCCTATTTGAATATATTTTAACAATAATAGTCCACCAACCTTGCAAAACAGATCTATTTATAAACTTTTATAGCCTTACTGCCCAGCTAATTTGACTTAACATCTATCTACTATTAAAAATAAAGTTAACAGATAAATCCAACAACAAAACTAAACTTCAAAGCCCTGTTAACAATTTATTATTGTGTGTCACATGCAGACAGTCCACAGCAATTTCTAATCTACCTTTTACACTTGATATTTGCACATAATAGCTATATGATAAGCACTCAGGCTGATATTGGAAATGATGACTTTAATCCACCAATACATATGGGAATATATCCTTTACATAATTTTCAAAGGAATTATTGTAATACCAAGTGAACACAACTTGCCAAATACCTGACCTTGAGAAAACAAATTACCGGTAAGCTTATAAAGATACAGCAGAATTTGTTTCTTTGTTTTCTGATTATACCACAAGAAGAATTGAATTTCAAAATTGTGTTACATACATTGATCTTTCTATCATGGTTATAGAATCATAGATTTGGAAGACTTAGCCATTTGGAAAATTAAACCTATCTCCTGCTTTATACAGGAATCCAATTTAAAATGTCTATGAAAACAATTGGTCAAAATCTGCTTAAAGAATTCTAGCAAAGGTGAGTCTATAACTTGTCTGAATAATTGGTTCCACACTTGAACTTTCCTTATCACTATTTTTTTTTCTATTATTAAACTAGAAACTATCACTTAAAACCAAATGCTGGTCTTTGTGACAACTGAAAATAAATCTTGACCTTTTTCTATGTGGCCTCTGCTCAGGTCTTGAAGAATACTATCATATCACATCTCAATTTGCATTTTTGAAGATTCAACATTTCCAGTTCCTTCCATTTCTCTTCACCTGTAAAGCACTATGAAACAGTTCATAAGTCTAAGTGTTATTACTGTTCCTAGATTCTTGTAAACTGTATATGTTCTTTTAGGTAATGGTTTATATATCCATTCTGTATTAACATTCCAAGCATGAATTCCATTCTTTGTCATTCAACAGTGGTCTTATATTACCATGGATACTTCTTATTGCTGCAATCAACATTAAATTCTTTCAGTCTCCCATGGTGTGCTCAATAGAGATCAGGCAACAAAAGTAGAAAGTATAAAAAGAAAGAATGGAAATTTGTGTTGGTATGTATGAATGAAATGTTTAATCTTATACTGGAATGCATATAGTTGTTAGAATAAGTCACAGATGAGGCATGCTGATTTAAAGATGTTACATAAGCTTAAGCATAGTGCTGGGAGAAAAGTTTGATTCCATGATTTTATGCTTGTGATTACAACAGGACTCATTATATACAAAGTAGAAATAACATTTCTTATGCTTTTATTTGATACCATAGGGTTGATCTTAAGAGTTTTATGCATGGTTTACTGAAATAGTCAAATTTCCATTTACTTAGGAATATAATTTGATTTAAGTTGTTCATATTTTATAGTATTTGTTGTTTCGCTTATAGACTTGTGATACAGGGGTCTTTGAAATATACATAATGGAATTATGTTTTCTCAGACAAATGGAAACTCTTTTCTCTGTTTTGTTAAGATTTGTCTGTTCTTCATGCCTGTATTGTATGAAACCAGCCAGCTACTCTAATTTATAAACAATTGCATACTTTGTTGTCTGAACTCAAGAAATTGTAATTTAGCTAATCTATTATTGCTTTGTATTTGTGATATATGAAACAGTCTTTTATGAATAAATTAGGATTGGAGAAGCTCAGTTTATATTCCTCATTAATGAAGCTAACTGAATAATGTAGGGCAGGGGTGTCAAACTCAATTTCATTGAGGGCTGCATCAGGGTTGTGTTTGACCTCCTGGGACCAGGTGGACATGGTGAAGATAGGCGTGGCCAACTTGACATCACTCATGCGGGGGGTGCCTGTGATGGCCCGAGCACTCTGCTAGAGAAAAAGGAACTTGGGACAGCCGTACACAGATCTAAGCACCCCACGGGCTAGATCCAGCCCACGGGCTTGAGTTTGACATCCTTGATGTAGGGCCACTGGCACCATAAAAAACTCATAGTGGTGAGTTCAAACTAGAAATAGGTGAGGAAGTAATGTATGCACTCCTGGAGAAAGGACAGGATAAAAATGTGATGAATATCTGATATAGATACCTCTGCTCCATTCAGAACTCTTTCACAATTAGGCATATAACATTATTCATAGTATTACAAAATATGATTTAGATGGTCTATGGCTTGAACTGACCCACCTTTGTCTGTTCTCGATGCTCCAATCAGATTTCATTAGCATTATATTAAAACACATGTGGAGATGATGGCTTAGGAGGATTTTGCCTTTCTGTGAGTAATATGCTAGCTGCAATCTTTTCTGAAAAGGTTCTTGAACTTTCTGTTTGGATGTTTATATTATACTTTACATGGGATTGCCTTTGAAAATGACTTAGAATCTGCAATTGATCTAAAATGTAGCAAGCCAATGGGACCTTTATATTGGTTATTAATAAACTTCTTGATACTGAGTGCTGCTTTTGACCTTCAAAAACCAAATTGTTGAGAAGAGGATTTACTTAAGACATTGTCAATATGTGTACTATATTCATGTTAATAAAGGATATAGTTTGCCAGTTTTCAATATTATGTTTGCATTATTTCTACATTATGGTTATCTTTATGTTGGTTTCTTGCACTTTGTCAGGAGTCCATTTATAAATTCGGTGGCTGACTCAATAAATAAATATTTGAGAGTCATTCCAAATAGAAGCATAAATATTGTATCAACATTACATTGCCTTTATCCCGGCAAAAATAATTCAAAAGAGATTGAACAATTTTTCCCAAGGAGCATTTTCAAGACCAGCAATATCAAATTTATACTTTATTGTGACAAAAATAATCTTCCCTTAGTTCCGAGATCCTCAGAACCTTTTCCAAAGTCATTGTTAACATTGTTGAAAAGCTAATATCCTAAGCAAAGCAAAACTAAAAAGAAGAAAGGCTGCAAATGAGATTGTGGAAGAAATGTTGAATAAGAAAGAAAAATACCCAGCAAAAATTATGGAGGATGGACAGGCCTAGTTCAACACCACTGTCAGATAAATCTTTGGAAACCTCCACAGGTAATAGTAAAAAGCTGGAAGAAATTAACAATTTATGAAGGTGATCTTTATAAATCAAATAAACTCTTTATTATGATTATTTATCTTGAAATCAAAATAAAACATAATTGCTGCAGAGAAATGAAATTGGGACCAGTTAATTCAAGTCAATTCTATTCTCCCGTTCTTAAAATACCCTGTTTCAGCCATTTCCATTCTGTTTAGTGTCTTTGTTAAACATTTATAGGAGTAGTATATGCAGAAAGTTGGGATATAAATCTAAAATAATCCATAAATGGATATTTGCTTGCATGTAAGAAAGTTCCACTCCTAACATTTCAAACTTAGTTATTTTCACTTTACATCACTTCATGTAGTCATACTAGGTAAATAATTCCAAAGAGTGCATTTTTGATATATTCAAGTGAAGAATAGAGTTCTTAAGGTATGGGCTCTGTTCAGTCAATATATTGAATATAATTTAAAATTCATTAAAGTACAATGGAATATGCATCTAACATATTTTCAAAATTATTATGGTATAGAGAGATGAAAGAATTCTACACACAATGATTTGCACATATGCAAACTTGACTTATACTATCTCTCCCAATATGTAAGGCCAGATTTCAGAATGCAGCAAAATTCAAGCAACATTCACAAGACTAATCTATTCACTGTTTTAAAAGGCGGAATTAATAAATAGAAAGCATGTACCAATATGCAGAGCAAAGGAATATCACTTCATTACTCTGATTTTAAATTTATGCAAAGAACATATAACCCAGAGAGTTACAAACAGTAGCTATTTGCATGAAAAGTAAATAATTAATTTTAATAGTAATTTGGATGCTCTGAATTGGAAATTAGAAGATATTGTAAGACTTTGGATATAAAGATAAAAGAGGGAAATAAGGTTAGGAGAATATGGGATTAAATGAAGCAATTTTATAACTTGCAAAGAAGACAGAACTAGCGCCCTTCCTAATGAAGGACTGGGAAATGATATTAAATGTGTGGATTTGAGGGACTTTCAGGGAAGAAATGGCAAAGATGGCTATGAAAAACGGAGCCAACTATCACAGCAGACTGAAGAGACAGTTCTTTGATAATTGCCTACAAATTGCCCATGAAGAGATCACAAAATAGCAGTCTCCAGCAGGTTTAGCACTTTGGGAGACAAGGAAATAACTATCTTGCTCAAACTGCAATCGTGCCTTTGAAATAACACTTCATTTGCATATTTCCTTTTCTAATCACTTTTGGAAAATGCTTGTTAAATGCTTTTGGACCCTAAACTAGAGGGAATTAAATATTACATTTAAAAGTGTTGGAGAGCAACCATCCCAATCTAGAGGATGGGTTCAAATAGAGAATTAGTTTGAGGTTCTTACATAAACCCAAGAATGTGAGATCTGACTCCTTTGCTCCCTGTTTTAAACATATAGAGATAAACCACATTTACACACCATTCAAAAGAGGAAATAAAAAGATCAGAACATGTCCCTTCCAACAGCCAACACCCAGATAAACCAGAATTAACACCAAACAAAAAACAATATCTTAATCTAAGAACTATCTAGGAGAACCACATCTCCATCAACAGTGGCAGTGCAAATTACTGTACATAAATAGGAAGCAAACACCACACTCACTGGCACTCAGATAATGAAACATCTGCAAGCAGTCAACCAAGCTCAGAGAGCACCAAGGACTTCATAGAGTAGAAGCATCAACCAGCCACCAACTTATATTTGGATCAGGCCACCAAGCAGAGCCAAAGGGAAAATGCAAACTGCTGTTTGTGACTTTTGCAAGGCTACTGAAGTAGTAAGCAAGGAGAAAGGAATAGAATTGACTGTGGGAATATGTTTTGTACTTTTGAAATATTATCTCTATTTAAAGATGTTTTTGGTCATTGAGATAGAGATGGATGGATATTGATTATAGGAGCTGCATTTGCATTTTTAAAGCAAATCTCTCTGAGCAGATTCCTTAATAATTTTATCAGTATGGTGAGCCAGGTTCTTGGAAGGTGTATAAGGATTAAAAATATGAATATTTTCTTAAACTATTTTTAACTATATTTTGTTAAATTATTCAAATTTAGAAACTGCTGACTGATTTTTCATGACAATTTTGGATTGCCTTGAAAAGAATGATTATATACTCATGGAAGAATGCTTATATCCTGATATATTTATTTATTCATTCATTCATTTATTCAGTCAATCAATTTCTATAGCCAGCCATCTCAGTTGATGACTCTGAGTGACTTACATTCAGAACATACACTGCAATTAAAACACTAAATAATTTTAAAACAATAAAAACACTATCCAGATTAAATAAACATTTTTTTTCTGCAGAAATTCTATTTCTTTTAAATTGAATGTAAACAAAAAAATGTTCTTCATATGTCTTTAGTTAATGTGTGAATCAGGCCCATGCATGCAATAACATGAGAAGAGAGCCTTGTACACATCTTTTGCAATGCATTTGTGTATCTATTTGGACATCAGTACCTGAATAACTTTCTGTTATCTCTTCAATCTATTAATGTATTAATCACACACAATACACTTATAGGTGCTATATGCATTACTATAAAAAGAGAAGAGAGTTCCTTGGCAAGGATCTCAGTCACGCTGCATCAAAGTTTCCAGTCTGAGAAGATAAAGGAAACAATTAATTAGAGTCTGTACTGTAATTAAACTAGGACTACAAATCATACTGTATGGTTATGCTCTAATGCAACACATTTTCCACAAATCTGTAGCTCATTAATGAGACTGGCCATCTGCGATGTTATCAGTACTACTGCAAGTTACTCTTTTAACTTTCTGTTTCCTATTATTTTCCCTTATTCTAAACCACCACCACCCACCCCCTTGCAAATTATATTTTCAAGATCTAAAACTGCATCTTTACCTGATGTATCTTTCATTTGTTCAAGTGGTGCTCTTTCTATCTCTCATTTTCCTATTTGACCTCCAGAGAGGTAGAAAGTTATTGTTTACATAACCTAGATTCTCTGTTGAGATTAGTTCTTGTGTAACTATGTCTTTTGAAAATATCACACCTATAATTCTGTTTGTGAAATTGCTAGAGTTAATTTCTAAAGCTTGACTGCCTTTCATTCTTACAAACATCTGTCTCTATGAACTATCCAGTAAATCCATAACACAAAAGGCCATTTCCTTGGGCATCAGAAAATAGGAAGTTACATTAACCAAATTGTATTTTTGAAAGGGAACAAGAAGTTAGCAGCACACACAAAAATACTTTAATGAATGAAGGTACCGATGTGTAAATTGATTAATTTAAACTATAACATGGTGAATATTTAAAACTCACTCCTAGTGACCACATGGACCATCCAAGCCATTTTCTTGGCATCAGTATGGAAACAGTTTGTCAATGTCTTCTTCTTGGATGTTGTTTTGATTTCCCACTCTGCTGTCATTTCTAGAAAAGCATCTCTTATTAGAATAGAAAAAAATATTTTACCCTGAGCTTACAGTACATTTATGCTAGTCTTCAGAAGTGTTAAAATCAAATGGTCCTATTTCTGCCACAGTATGTAGGATAATATTGGGAACCATTAATTTCCCAACAGAACATATTGTTCCTCATAATAATGAGCCCAGCTCATAAACGCCAACAAGATTTCATCTAAAAAGAAGTATTAGGATAGTTGGGAAAATCTTGTGGGTTCCTGAAATACTAAGTCCGGAATGACAAAAATAAGAATGAACATTCAAGAAAAACACACACTGTTCAGTATTCCTTTCCCAGAATGCCTTGAATTGGTGAAAATTAGCTGATGTAAGTAAAGGAAAACATGGTGGGGAAACTGTATTGGGAAAGAAGAAAGTGATAGAACGAAGATGTATCCATAGAATGGAGTATCCTTCCAGACATACTGCCTGAGAATTCTGGGAATAATAGTCACAATAAAGTTGGAGAAGAAGGCTGATCTAAGCATTACTACAGCTCCCTAGTTTCATAGACACATACACTTTTTTTTTGCAATCATTTCCAGCATGCTTCATTCAAATGTTTTTCTTTCCCAATCTGCCACAGACTAACTATAAAATCTGTCCTTTCATTGCCTAAGCAGACAAGTAGGTTGCTAGATAAATGAATAGCTGGTGATCAAAAACCATTAATCAGAAACTTCATACGATTTTACATGGTCATTCTGGAGCATTTCATAATGCTCCACTTTCTACATTATAATCCTACTAATAATTTGTGAAAATGAAATCTATATATTTTGCATAAATCCTAATCAAACTATTTTTTACCATGTGATCATATCTTCTCATAATTTTTCTGAGCAATTTTGTTATATCTGCTGATTAGGTGCTCAACAGACTTTTTTTCTCTTTACATATCCTGTATTTTCTATGTTTCCAGTTCTTATTTTTTTAATGGCATTTGTTGCTAATGCTTGATTTTTGTCTTCCAAATGTAGGCCCTCTATTTTTCCCTGTCTGGAACCATTAAATCTTTAATTTCATCCTCCACTATCTGGTTCACTTCCAATAAATCACAACTATTATTACCCTTGCTAAATACAACAATATGTGCCCCCTTTTTGATGTAGTATATGACTTATTGTAATATGTTTTCAGGCCTTGCAGTTTTAAGCATCTAATCCTACTTGTGTCCAATCAACACTGTTGTGTTTTGTACAGTTTTGAAGGTCAACTCAATTATTATTATTTTTAATACAGTTTTATTTGGGTTTTCACAAAACATACAAATACAAATAAAATATCTTTTTTTGAAGAACAGCATGCTCCTGGGTTATCCCTTCTCCATACAGACATAAACTCAATTACATATTCATCTTATGTGTTCTAATCCATATCTTATAACTATTTTCGCAGTTTTCTGAATAGTTTTTCCCTTTCCTTGCTTTCTGTAACCTTATTTTTAATTATCTCATTCCTTTCTCAGTTCAATTACATATCTTTTTCTAATTTTCAGTATCTTTCTAATCAATATTTTTTTTCTTTTGTCTGTCCTGTTTACAATTTCATATTTTCTTTTCTCGTAATTACTAGACTGGAGTGTAACACCTTTGTATCTTTTAATTTTATATATATATATATATATATATATATATATATATATATATATATATATATATATGTGTGTGTGTGTGTGTGTGTGTGTGTGTGTGTGTGTGTGTGTGTGTGTGTAACAATAGTAAATGAAATAATTATTCTATTCGAGTTCAGCTCAGCCATTAATATTGATAGCAATCTTTTACATTTCTATTTAAAATATTTCCATCTTTTAACAAATATTACCTAATAATATCAGTTATCATTCACTTTAATCACCTATATTTCATATTTTACTCATTACTCTCTTTAAACAAAAAACAAAGCAATAGTTATTAACAGTGGTCAATAAAATTATTATTCTTATTCAAATTCATCCTGTCAACTGATATTAATTTCATTAAAAATCTTTCATGTTTCTTTTCAATTATATACTTTTTTTAAATCATTGAGAGCCTTATTCTCTTATCCTCTTTGTTTCATTTAATTACTAACAAATATTCCATTATATATCAATGCCAATTTTATTTTTCACTTTAATTCTAATTTATCATATTTTCTAACTCTTTTCTGTTTCTAGTATAACAGTGCTATCTCATGTATCCTTGCAGAATCCTCTCTTTAAGTTAAGTTTTTAACCATTGTCTCTGTGTCTTTTAAATAGGCTTATACCTTTAATTCTTGTATGTTTTTCTCTATATCTTGCTTCTGTCCTTCATAACTTTTTTTCATTTCCATCTTCCCCCTCTTCTTCTCCCTCTCCTTTTTGTTCCCTTTTCTATCTGATTCTCCCTACTGTGATCCTCCCTTCTGCTTCTTCCTAATGTTATAGTTACTTTTCAAGTTACTCCTTTTTTTGGTTGTTGCTTCAAGTCTTAAGTTTTTAACTCCCTGTCCCCCCTTTCCCTTTTTTACTCTGCTTAAAATTGCTTGGTCATTGAAGATGGCTTCTTCTTTGTCCTGCCCTTCTTGTTCTGCAAGCATTTCTTGTTTTTCATAGTTCAAAATCTCCATTTCTAAAAATTGAAATACGAAGCCAAAATATCCTCTTCCCTCTTGTGCTTCTTCTTTTTGTTCTTTAAGTCTCATTTTTAGCTCTTCAAGGAGTGATGCCATTTTAAAGATTTTGAAACAACCCCCAATTGATTTTATTTCATTTCATTAGGATCCACCATCCAAAATTCCAGGAATCACCCAAAATCCAAAGCTATTTCTTGCTTCTTTTCTCACTTTCTTTTTCCAGGGGCTTTGTTATCTTGTAACAAAGTTTCAGCTGCAATGTGTCCTTTACAGGTCTTGTTAAAATTCCACTATCAATTCTTTTTACTTCCAGGTGGTCTCCTCCATTTTTCCAGATTCCACTCTCTTTTTTTCCCCCTCTGCTTTCTTTCTTTTTTGAAATTTTTAATTTATCCAAGAGTCTTTATCCCTTTGACACTTTATTTTCAGCTAAAAATAGCCTGTTAATGTCAAAGTGGATTAATATCAATTTCTTGTTTAGATCTATTCTTCTTAACGTTCAAAGTCAATTAAAGCTGTCAATGTGAGAGAAAAAAACCAATTATTTTTCCTTTCGCTTTCGCCGCTTTAAAAATCTTTTTTAGGAATAGTATTAATCTTTGTAATTCAAGTTCCAGGTACCTTAAATAGATGTTTTCTCCATTCAACCCAGTCAGTCAAACTTTCTCCTTTAAACTTTCTCCTGCACAATCTTGTCCGGTTGGGTTTTTCTTTGAGGTGACCATTTCTGACCACCGCTGCAACCACCTTTGGGAAAGGCCAGCCGAAAAGTAGAGATGCGGCTCTCCTCAACCCTGCTGGCAGTTTCCCCCTTCTTCACTACCTCTATGGGGTGGCTCGGGATGCTCCAGTGGCAAGCACAGATCGAAACTGTGCACGATCGTGGATTTCGGTCTGTTGCCGAAGAAGCCCAAACCGGAAGTCCAAGGTCAACTTAATTATTAAAGGCTTTTATTTTATTACAATCATTCACATTTGATTTTAAAACATTTGTAACTTGTTTTCAATACTAAGTGCTGGTTTTCTTTTTTACTTAGACAAGGAAAATGTTATTTACTTTTAAAACTTCCCAATACTTATAACTTTCCTCTGTTACTACCATTTTGGGTACTATTCCATCTAGGTAATCAATTTTCCTCTTTTTTTTAATAGACAGTGCAGTATATTTATCCAAATCAAATTCAAATCTTGTCACTAACAGTCTGAAAAGTGATTGTGTTTCTCAACATGATTTTAAATATACATCAAATGTAGAACAATTATGAAATATTTGACCGTTGCCTGAATAATTCATTACTTATTGTTCAAAATCTTTATTAGTGAGATTACAGCCAGGTTAAAAAGCATTAGGAATAGTTGTCTTGAAAAATTTATCTTATAATTTTATTATAAGATAAATCCAGTTCTTTTGTATTTGTATCAATTCTATTGTCCATTGTATTATTTAAAAGTTATACATTTTTATTAAATCTAAATTTTCCAAATATTTTTACTCTAATCTAACTCTAGGGTAGTGAATCTGTTTTATGGAATTCAGCTAGAACACATAAAGATATGCTTTTTAGAGTTTTTAAGCATGTTTTTTATCAATCAAAAAAAATATTATTTTTCCTCTACAGTGTAAAATGAACTTGAGATCAACTGCCTGTAGATATTAATAGCTTATTGTTGTCATCATTAATATCTTCTACATATATAACTATTACATGTTACAAATAAAAATGAATATCTGAATGCCCTCTGAAATACTCTATACATGGAAAGGAAGATAGCAAAGTAAGACTGGAAACAAACATGGTTAAGATCAGAAAAAATGTAAACAACTTGGAATACTGTTGTTAGAATAAGTTCTACAACTAAGAGGTATCCTACCTTCCCCTTTCCTATATACCATGAATCTATTAACTTAATTAGTTCCTAAAGTTCAGTGAACCAAGGCTAAATAATTATTTCACATAGCTCTACTTTTCATAGAAATAGAATGTTGTCTGCCACATCCACTGCTTTTCTTAATAGGCCATTGATTCGTAGCCCCCATTTTTAGCAGGCAAAAAGCATCTTTGATTCTTTTTTTATTTTTTGTTTTAACATGAATCATTTATCTTGTCCGAGTCTTTTCCAGAGTTAGGTCTTTGCATAATGTCACGCTACAAATTACCTGGCTCAAATTAACCAACTTCAGACATAATGTGTCTAAAGTAGGATAATTTGAGCTTGGTCATTTATAGCTCGAGGGAGCACTCTCAGGTGATTTGTGAAAACTCTGGGTTGATTTATTGAATGATCCATCTGTTTGCTTTCTTGGACATCCATGATATTCTCTCAAGACTTTTCTGCAACTCAAAAGCATCAATAGTCTTTCTATCCCCCTTATTCAAAGTCCAAGATATAGTAAATTCATTATTTTAAATGGTTTGAAATCCTCAATCCAATTGAATACTAAAGTGTGGATAAAATCGTTCTTCCATTTGATGTGCAGACATGAATATATTTAAGAATTACTTTAATTTACTACGTCCAATTTTCTGTTTTGTTGTACCTTTCAGTTTAAATTGCTTTTTTAAAACTGCAAATTATTCAATGTCATTTAACAAATTATTCGTTTTGTTTTCTCCAATGGCATAACATGTTGTTTTTAAAATGTCACATAGATAAAGGTTTTGCATAACATTATTTATCTCTACAGTATTATTAATTTGATATTGCCTGTTCAAGCTCCTTCCTATTTAGAATACCATTGTTTCTAACTACCATTTAATTCTATAAATATCGCAAATTATACAGGCCTTTATTCTTAAATATTCTGACAGTTTAATTCATGTTTTTTTATTTAAAAGGTATGTTTTTTACCTTGTACAATAAACCAGATCAGGATATACAGTGCTACTTTTATATGAATATGGGCATTTCCATACATACAACTGGCAATTATAATGCATTCTGTACATTTCCTATATGATGTATGAAGGAAGAAGTGGAAGGCATCCTGTCAAATCTTATACTTGAAATACTACAAGCTCCCATTCAATTTAGAAACATGCCACATTTATATTATTTTTAACACTAAAAAAAGACATACAGTGAAGAGCATGTTCATGCTCTGAATACCCACATTGACTCCAATGGTAAACAGCCAAAGAATTAAGAATTCCAGATCCCACTGGAGATTTAGCAATTGTTCACAGCAATCAGAATGCAGTATTCATGTCACATCTCATTGCTACTCATCAGACTGTAACTTTCAAAATGAAAGAAAAGCAATAGTAGACCAACCCACATATATGTTTCCATTCATTATGTACAGTTTCAGCAATATATTAAATTTGTAAAAATATACTGTGTAAAATAGACACAATCACTTGGCAGGTAAGTCTATTACTATGAGACAAATACTTTATACTCAGCATATTTATTGCTCCAATATTAATACTCCTGAATCATCTTGTCACAAATACTCATCACACAAAGACACCTACAAATTTTATTAAAACAATGTTAAAACCATTGATATTCATATTGTTATCCAGCATCAAAAAAGTCAGGACATTGACCTTTTTGGTCATCCTGACCAAAATTAATATTCACGATATTCAGGATAATCCAATGGTCTAGGAACATCCTAATTACACAATTCTGCATCATGTTGGCAATTTTCCCCCAAAGTGATTTGAAAGGTGAAATGTCAAAATTTGTAATGATCATTCACATTGATAAGAAATGTTTTTTTTAAGTGAAAATATCCAACAGAAAAAAAAGATATAGAATATAATATGTGGCTACAACACTAAGCAGTTACAATACTATATACAATTATCTAATATAAACATTATTCAACTATATCTACATGTATTTCTAATACATATATGACTGTCATGATGTTTGCTTTTTAATTTGTTGCACTTTGTATATATGAGTTTCATATTTGTTTATATTTATCTGTGGCATGTCATGCATGTAAATTCATTAAAGAAGTCAATGATGCTAAGAATGGTAAGTGGATCAAGAAGAAGAGGCAAGCAAAGAACTTATTGGTTTGATACCATCAAGCCAGGGATGGGATTCAAATTTCTTAATAACTGGGTCTAATTTGTGGGTGTGGCTTGGTGGTCATGTGACTGGGTGGTTGTGGCTTACTGACGGCATGGCTTGGTGTCATGTGACTGGGTGGGCATGGCTTGTATATAAATATTATAAATATTTATGTAAATATTGATTTTTTTATAAAAAAAAAGCAACTTTTACCTCAAAGCAGGCAGGCAGATTGAGTTGCTCACAGAATCACAGAATAATTTAGAGATCTATCTATCTGCAATCAGCTACCTCAGTCTGCACTGAAAAGCTTCAGTCCTAACGAAGGTTCGGCTCTCCTTTTAATCCAAGAATTTCCTGCTTTCTACCTAATCTAAATCTCCTGGCAGAGCAGAACAACTGATGGTCAGAAAAAAATAAAGAAAAAAATAGCAACTTACCAAACCAGGCAAGTTGGATGGCTCGCATGCCAGGTAAGGAGTGAGTAGGCAGGGAGAGGAGGGGGTCAGCCAGTGGAGCAATTTGCCGGTTCTCCGAAATGGGGACAATTGTGTGTGCAGGGTTTGCAAGAAATCATCAGCTGTGCCACCTGGACAGCTGACAAGCGCTGCACTCCTGTGCACAGCGTTTGAAAATCCTCTTGTTTCCTGCTTTTTCAACCTCAGCTCTGCCGCACATAGCAGCTGAGAAGGGAAAAGCAGGGAATAAAGGACAGCCTAGACCCCGGGCAGGCAGATGGGCCAAACACCGAACCGATTCTGCTCTTTGCAGCTACAGGTTCTACAGAACTGGGCTGAACTGGTAGTATCCCACCCCAAAGTTAAACATCCAACAACTGAAAAACTGCTTGATAGGTAGCATGGAGAGCATTTGCTTATAATGTCACCAAGAGTCAGACATGACTGAATGGTTAAAGTTAGCTAACTATCCATACAAAGACTGTAGCTATAAGTAATTTGTTTAGCAGTAGCAAGTATAATCAGGACTTCAATCTATTGAGTAAGTGAAGCCATACATTTATCTTTCCAAAGATGATATATCAGTTTCTTAGCTATAATACAGGCAGGACAATCCATTTATGTTATCCCATTGTAAAATTCCATTTACTAAGTATGTAATTGGAGAGAATATTTTATTTTCTTGAATATTCTGAATATTCTTAAAATTTTAGCTCTTGTTGTAGAGTCACATTTAAATAGCCCACTACTTTCTTCCAAAACTTTGCAAGTACATAGGATTTTTTTAAAAAGTATGTGCTTTCAAAAAGTATTGTCCTTATTACATCTCCAAGAAAATGCTGTCCTAGACGATTGTTTTCCATGCAAAAGTAATGGAGTCCAATAAATTATAAATATTATTTTTTGTTGTACAAGTTATTTATAGTCCATTGATGCATGATGGAAGTTAAAACATTTGCCAATATAGAAATCTCTAAATTCATTGTTCCATTTATCTCTTAATATATGCATATCAAATTGATTTATTGATAGAAATTATCCATAGAAATTAAAAGTAAGTTATATGCTTTCATATAATTTTTTTGCTGATACTCCCATTTCTCATAGAGACATTTATGGAATAGCACATAATTTGGTTGAACATAAACTGGTTTTATTTGCAGATGATATTCTTCTGTTTATTTATAAACCTTACTCTATTATTACAATGTTAATGCAAATTATAGATGATTTTAGAAGAATAGCAGGATATTTTGTGAACTGTTTATTAACCAAATCACAGTTGATGCTAAGAGGTAAAATTTTGATTTTTATCCAAGATTTAAATTATTCAGCAATATATAATACAAATAAAATATATAAAGATACTTCTTCAGATATAGTTAGATGAGAGTCATTAAAGTTTTAGTGAATGTTGTAAAAATGAATAGTATTCCCAGATTAATTCACATTCTAAGAAGATTCATGTTCAAATATTTGGGGAAAAAAATTTCAGGAAAAAATCTTTGTTTAGAATTTTTAATGGAGTTATTTGATTCCAAGAACATTAGGTAGCAGTGTGCTGTTATTGAATCAAATGTCACAGACAGTCTAAAAACTGGGTGTATCTCTTTTTTCCTGTACCCAAAGTCACAGATTAGACATCTGCATGTATTTGGGACTCTAGTGCTCTCTTTTACTCACATCCCAGCTGAGTTTTATAAGTGCCTGCTTTTGAAAATAGGCACTTATGCACAGCATGACAGCTGGCCAACAAGGAGTTTAATAATCCAAATTGGTCTAATGTTTGTCAAGATTGTATGCTTTGAATATTTGACAAAATCCTCTTTACACATCAGACTGCCTTCTACAAATTCTGCAAAGCTAAAAACATATCTACTGGCTACCAAGCAGTTAATGAATAACCCATTTCCGTTAAATCAAGAGGCAAACAAATGCCGATTTCTGAACAATATTTTGTCCCTCTTTTACTAGGCACTGTTAGCTTTGTCATAATCCCAAAGTCAATTTTATAAGTGTACTTACTCCAGATTCTTGTTCCTGTTCTCTAAAAAGAACCACTCCATAGAGAATTTATATTTATTCAATGTTCAAATTTATTCAATATTCAAATATATTGCCTATGATATTTAAAGTACCATTATATTCATCCCATTATTGTTTTATCGTGGAGCTCAAGTCACAAATAAAGTGCCCATATGACTTTTTGCCATGTTCCCCATGTTATGGGCTATCTAAGGAGCTGCATGTGGGTAGAACAAGGTAAAATCACCTTCACAGGGACTGTATCAGTAAATGCAGTAACAACAAAATATAGCCCCTGTATCTGCCTTTCTCTCTTTCCATACATGCACAAATACTCACTCATGCAAAAACAAAGGCACCTGCAGAGCCCGTGCTGTGTAATTCTTCATGCCACATTCTAAAAGGAACAACATTGTTGTGTCCATTCTGTATGTAGAAGGTAGAACTTGGGCAGTTTATTTTTATTTTTTTAATTTTTTTATTTGATTTGTCAATCGCTTACAAAATAATAGGTATAAGTATAAACATGATTAAGAATATAGAAAATAGGTATGATTAAAAGGGGACAATAGTACAGGAACTTATGCATCATCAATTTTGTCAACAGCCCTTGAAAATGAGAAACATCAAAAACACAATAACATCAATGACATGAAAGTTTTCAAATTGTGTGGCACCATGAACTTCTAATCCCAGTTGTATTTTTGTGGATTTGGGAAGACGTCAACTGAATTCTTACAGATGATTTAATTTTGCTTTATAATCTATTATAAAGATATACCTTGTCATTTGTAGGTTTATTAATAGTTTTTCATCTTTATCCAACACTGTGACCATGAACAAACATTTCCAGAAAGCACTAATTGTTTTGTCTCGTGTCATTTTTTTCACATGATAATTGTGTGTGTATGGGGGGGGAATATCCTTCAACAATGAGCTAGCTTTTTATATTCTACATCTGCAACATCTTTCAAGCATTTTTAAATTTATATTTATATTGAAGTATTATGAGAGAAAAAAATGGGGAGTGAATTTCAATGACCACAATTATTAGAGGATACCTTTTACTGAATGATCACTGGAAATATGCTTCATTTTTGTTCATTTGTAGAATTAATTCTGAAATTAAGCAAGAATATAGGAAATCATATTGACTGATGGATTTTGGAATCTAATTTATAAATGTTTTTGATTGCTGATAGTGTCACTCTATCTCTCTCTGTCTTCCTCTCTGTCCCTCTTTCTCCCTCCCCCTCTCTCTCTCTCTCTCTCCCCTCCCTCTGTCCCCCTTCCCCCATAGAATAGAATTGGCAATCCAGCATTTGCTGGCTATCCATGCCATCCAGCCAGTTCCAGGGAACCAGTTTTATTCAATTTTGTTTGTCATCCCAAAGGCCTCGGGAGGTGGCGAGTGATTCTCAACTTGAAAAGGCTCAATAGGCATCTGATATACAGAAGATTCAAGATGCATTCCCTCCACTCAATCCTCGAGGGAATTCAGGACCGAGACTTTTTGGCTTCAGTAGATCTGATGGAAGCTTACCTCCATGTGCCCATCCATCCAGACCACTGCCAATTTCTGAGCTTTTGTTATGGTGGCCGCCACTTTCAATACAGAGCTCTTCCATTCAGCCTGGCATCAGTCCTACGGACATTTACCAAGCTCATGGCGGCTGTAGCAGCATACCTCAGGGCAATACCCATAAGTATCCAGTGTTACCTGGACAACATCCTGATAGAATCCTCTTCCACACCCCAGGCAGAGGAGAATCTGATAACAACATTCAAGATCCTTAGGGAGCATGGGTTCTCAATAAACCTAGACAAATGCCATCTAGTCCCATTGGCTCATCTCTTGCATTTGGGGGTGATTATAGACACACTGGCAGGTCAAGTCTTCCTCTTCTAGGAATGTTAAGACAGCATAAAGGCCATGACGGACCAGATCCTGTCTTCCAGAGAGACTCCTATCATCTTGCTGTCTCAGCTTCTGGGCAAAGTGATCTCCTTTATTGGCATTGTTCCCTGGGCTCGTTTCCATGCCTGGATTCTGCAGTGGTTCCTGCTCCCCTATCAGAGGGCGAGCAGGGGCAGCTCAGTGACGAGGGTTTGAGTGCCACAGGCCATACTTTATCATTTCATTGGTGGCAGTCCTGGGCCATGGATAAAGGCTGTCTGTACAGGGAGCCTCAGAGACTTTCCATCACCACACATGCTAGTCTGTTGGAGGGCTCACCTAGGAACCCAGGTTACCCAGAGGAGCTTGCCCACAACATAAAATGGCTAGAGCTCAGGGTGGCCCGCTTAGCACTCAAGGGTTTCCAGCAGGAGGTGTCAGAGAGACATGTCCTTCTCCTCATGGACAATGTGGCTACCAAAGCCCACATAAATCGCCAGGGGGGCATTCGCTCCAGATCCCTGATGCAGGAGGCGACTCAATTGTGCTGATGGGCAGAGAACCATCTGTTACGAACAGAGCACATCTCAGGGGTTTCCAATGTGCAGGCAGACTGGTTGAGCAGGGCCATGGTCGACCAGTCAGAGTGGCAACTGCATCCCAGTCTATTTCAGGAAATGTTCAAATGGTTCAGCCGGCCGATTCTGGACCTTTTTGCCTCTGCAGAGAACTTGCAACTCCCAAGTTTTTTTGCAAGGTTTCCAGCACCAGGGGCAGAAGGGGTCAATGCTGTCCAGTGCAGGTGGCCCCAAGGTCTATTGTATGCCTTCCCCCCTTCCCCTGATCCCAGAGACAATCAGAAAGGTACTGTTGGAGAGGGCAGAGGTCTTGTTGGTAGCCCCTTACTGACCCAGGTGACCATTGTTCACTGATATGGTGGGCCTGTCAGTCTCCAGACCTTCTAGGATTCCCCTGGAAAAAGTCTCCCTCAGCCAGGGTCCAATCAAGCATCTGGAGCAAGAATAGTTCCAGTTGACCTTCTGGTGCTTGAGCAGGGGCTCCTGAAATGGGAGACGTTCTCCAAAAAGGTCATCCAGGCAATACAGGCAGCCAGACGACCTTCCATGATCAGAATATACGATGCCACATGGAAGATTTTCTGCAGTTGGTGTTCAAGCCACCTCTTGGATCCCCCTTCAGTATCGGTGGCAGATGTGTTGGAGTTTCTGCAAGATGGTTTGGACAGAAGTCTCTCCCCCAATACCTTAAAGAGACAGGTGGCCACATTGGCCTCGGTGCTTTCATTTGAGGACTTGCCCCAGGGTGAGACTTTCCTTTGGGGAGTCACGAATTTGAAGTCACCGGTGGTTCACCGTTACCCACCTAGGACTTGCCAAAGGTCTTGTTGGCACTGACTTCTTCTCCATTTGAACCCTGGCATGAAATCAGCCTGAGCCTACTCATATGCAAGGTACATTCCTAGTGGCCATTACATTGGTCAGGCGTATCTCAGAGTTGGTGGCCTTATCAGTCAGAAAGGACCTTTATGTTTTTCATGCAGACAGAGTGGTTCTGTGGTTGGACCCTACCTTTCTGGCCAAGGTGAATTACTTATTCTCCCCTCACCTCCCCGAGAAGAGGCATGGCAAGTAGGACCAACACCCCTTATCCATTGAGTTGAAGGGAGAATCCAGGCTGGGACATACCAAAGCTGTTGGCTGTCCTATGAGTGGGAATTGGTCTGGTCTAATGGCCCCACCTCTACATGTACACCTTGCAGGACTCGCCTGCCAAAGGCCACCTCTGCCAAGGCAAAAGAGTCAATCCAATAATGCCTGATGAATGGTGCCACAGACAACCACGTTGCAGCTTGACAAATGTCTTGAACCAATGCCTTCATTGCCCAGGCCGCAATAGTTGCTGCACTTCTGGTAGAATGTGTGGTGATTCTCCTGGGCACAGGAAGAGCCTGCAGCTCATAGGCCTTTACAATACAAGCCCTAAGCCAACAACCCATGGGGGTAGGTGTCACTCTGCGGCCCAAAGTTGATGGATGAAAGGAGATGAACAGGGACTCAGCATTCCTGAAGGAAGAGGTTTGCTTTATGTAAATTTGGAGGGTTCTTCTAATGTCCAAGGTGTGCCATTTCCTCTCCAGAGCATGTTTAGGCTCTGGACAAAAGTCAGGCAAAATCAACTCCTGTGAATGATGGAATCCAGTCCCATCCTGAAGTCTGTCTGGTCAGAGTCAGGAGAGGGACTTTCAAGGGATTCTGCAAGGTAAAGTGTTGTGATATATAAGAATATAGATGTGTGCACTCATTCTCCTAACGGGGAATTACCTCAACAGGACTTGTCCTTCGAATTCAACTCGGTGTGTAAAGCAATGAGTCTAGAGACTACCCAGTCTGGATTCTCCCCTCAACTCCCCAAAAAAAGGCATGTCATGTAGAATCAATGCCCCTTTTCTACAAGTTATTACAATTAATAAGGCTCATAATTGTACCAGGCAAGCTAAAATTTTCAGATATGCATGCAGAACTTTATTTAAATCAAAAAGGTGATTCTTAGCTAGAGTGTGATAGACTTAAACTTCGAGTTTATTTTCTTCTTGTCACTTCTTGGTTCTCAGTTTTCTCAAGAAAAAAAGTTCAAAAGGGTCTCAGCTCATCAGTACAGCTAATTTTTTTCTATTGATTTTCAAATCAAAAGGACTTTGGTTGTTTTAAAAGATAAACAGATAAATCTAATATCATATTATGGGAAAATATCTTTAGCACAAGGAGAGGAATATTAAAATTTCTTGAATGTTTTCTCTATTCCAATTGTTATTGAACAAAGCATTTCTTTGTTTCTGCAGTTTTCGCCCCCAAATCTATTAATACTAAAAATGCAAATCAACAAGCTGTTTCAGACTGACAAGAATATATATTCAGTCATAGCATTCCTCTTGGCTAGAACATTAAGGTTAAGCTATACATAACTGTCATATTGGACATTTATGCATGTGAAATTTGTTTTTGATATTATCACATTGTAAAAGATAGCTAAGGTTGCTTGCAGGAAAGGTCAAAAAAGTCAAGATGGCAACTCTAGGTGTAAGATTGCACTTGTTATTTTTAATTTTTTTACACGCTCCTGTCGTTGCTCCTGTTTCCAACACTAATATCCTTAATGTAGAAAGGAAGCTATAAGCATTAGTAGAAAGTAGAATGTTCTGCCATAGTGTGTCTTCTGCCCCCCATATGTCTCATTTCTTTTTATCATTCCTTGGGTGGGTGGGTTGCAATACAAAGTTCTGTACAAGCCATCCAATATAGGGACTTCTTGGGAATGGTGTGAATGCATAATTTGTTTCATTTGCATGATAATGCCATGATGAACATGCTGTCACTTGCCTCCTTTGATTACAAATTAGAAACAAATTCCTGCTCACTCAATATTCAAGTAGAAGATTATAAATATATAACTGAGAGGTGGATGACTATTGATGAATTCTCTAGTATTGCTTTCCATTTAGTCATAGTAGAATTTCTACATTAGCAGAGAATTGAATTAGACGTTTTGTTTTGTTTAAAAAAAACCTTAAATGTCATCTGAGTAGAATTTTTTTTATAAACTCTATCACCACCACCACTACCACCACCAAAAGTTTAGTAGTTAAACTTTTGGACAGAAACTAGGGACACTATGATATCTAACATCAGCTATAGAAGCTAAGTAAAGATTTCATGCCAGTCATTCTCTCAGCCCATTCTATCCCACATGATTTTTGTGGAGACAAATTGAAGAAAGGCATGTTATGTAAACCATGCAGAACCCTTTAGGGAAAAGTAGGATATAACTAATTTGTACCATGTACCCAAAGGTCATCATCATCATCATCATACTCTGTTCTTTCCTCCTCCTCCTCCTCCTCCTCCTCCTCCTCCTCCTCCTCCTCCTCCTCCTCCTCCTCCTCCTCCTCCTCTTCTTCTTCTTCTTCTTCTTCTTCTTCTTCTTCTTCTTCTTCTTCTTCTTCTTCTTCTTCTTCTTCTTCTTCTTCTTCTTCTTCTTCTTCTTCTTCTTCTTCTTCTTCTTCTTCTTCTTCTTCCACTTCAGGTGTTGAGGGAGATACAAAGTTCTGGTTCTTGCACTTCTGGCAGCCTCAACCACTGTTATTTCATGCTTTGCATTGTGCTCTCTCAAAATCCAACTGCATGTCCAAGTTGTAAGAGGTAGTAACAGGACAAAGTAAGGAATTGTTAGGATTGGGTGAAGTATGGCATGGCCTTGTGTCATAGGACTGCTATAGCAGCTATGAAAGCATCCTGGGCCATCTTGGAATGATCTGGTTAAAGGGGGTCTGGTGAAGCAAGCCAGCAAGGGATAATATTTTGCTACAGAAATTACATGGACATAAAATGAATTGATTTATTCTATAATGCTATGAAATTATTGAGGCAGAGTCTAAATATGTGGTTCTCTATATTAATTTGCAGATCTAGAGATTGCATAATCCTGGAAAGTATATGACCTGCATCATATAGAACTGACCTGTGTAAATGTATAGCTCCTGGAGAAATTGACCTAACTGGACTTGGCTTGATAAAAGCTTGATGGAATTTCATTATCTTCTCTGTTTTGTTGTGTGTCTTTATTTCAGAGATAAGAGGAATCTCTTTTCCATTTATTTTTGAGATGTTAACTCAAGGGAAATCCAAAAGTTATGAATATAAATTGTTCAGAAAATGAGAGGAAATCCGAATCAACTTTGAAGACATGCTTGTTAAAAATAATCCCCTGCACTCAGCATTCTGAATTTTTGCAATTTCTCATCATGGGATCAATTGATGATATATGTAGAAAGATGCAAGACAAATAAAAATGACCCAGAAGAGGGGCTTCCATTCATTTTATTTCTTTAAAGCATTGATACCTTTTTCAGGCCTAGAAAAGTCTGGCTTCTTGAAGAAATTGCAAAGAAATTTTAATGGCAATTGTTTTTCCACAAACTGCCTACTCTGCACCCCACCATCACCATGAACAAATAGATCCCAAGTAGAAAATATCTAAAGGGAAATGATGTCAAAATATTGTACTCAACTCAGAAGGTTGGACTTGATGATCTCTGGTATCCCATCTAGTTCTGTGAATCTATGAATTTGCATTCGATTCCCAGCAATTCATAAACTGCAAATATCTGCCCAATTGAATATGAAGAGAATACTAGCAAAAATATAGGATGCAAGATCATACTTGCTTGGCTGGAAAGCTTATAAAGTTTTATATATATTTTCTATATAATCTACTGGACAAAACAGAAGTATCTCTAAATTATAGACTATTCTGAGATCACTGAAGATACTATTTAAAAAATCAGGTTTTCAAAGAATAATATTGCCCCCTTCTGGCTGTACTCTCCACTCGGATTAATAGCATATGAAAAACCATTAAAACAATAATTGCACTCTATTTTACTATATTAAACTAGAATATAAAAAGCTGGTGTAAACATAGAAAAATATATCATAGTCTGCATTTCTGTTTATAGTAAGTAAATGAAGAAATCACATGAAGGGAAGTGATAAATTGAAAATGATTGCTAGATTACTTCCAACAATTTCTATATTATTCCTGTAGCAAGTGAAAGACAAATAAGTCATACTGAAGAACATTTAAACAGAAATAATATTGGCATGATCTAAGGAGGAATCCCCCCTACCCTCAAAGCACTAAACCAATTAGTATTGTTTTAGAGCTGGAGAACACTCCACATAATTCTAGAAAGCAAAGCAAAATTCAAGTACAAATCAAATACTCAATGAATTATTTAAATCCTATACTATAGGGATATATCTTGAAAGTACCCACATTATTAAATAAAAGAAGTTGACTCTGGTGCCTTTATAAAATTTTGAAGACAGAGTTTAAGATGAATTTTTGTATAAGACAGCAGAAACCAACAACTGGGAAAGAGCAATATAACAGGTACTATCTCTTTTCAGAACATATCATCAACCAATAAAGAATATTTGTAACTCAAATGAGAAGTCAGTGTTGCTCTTTGAGTGTGGTTGTTTTCTTGCAGATGTTTCATCAGCCAAAACTAGGTTAACTTCATGACTGCTAGGATATTTCATTACCCAAAACTAGTTAACTTCATCAGTGCTGGGGGGGTAGCACTGGTGATATTTCCTAACTAGTTTGGGTAGTGAAACATCTGCAAGAAAACAACCATGCTCAAAGAGCACCAAGTACCTACCCATCATATCACTAAACCTTTGCTTGTGAATTCATATTACCAAGACTGAGGCAACCACCTCAAGCAGCAAAATCAGTCCTCTGAACCACAGCCCAGCTGTTGTCATAGGATGAAAGAAAGAACCATGTGTCATACTAACTATACCAATTCTCTACATTTACCTCTTATCCTTGTGTGGGATGGAAAATTGTGTTATCATGTAAAATTCAATTGAAAATCTAATCAGCTTCTATATATGATGGAGAAGAAGGCATCTACCCAATTTGTTTAGTAAGGTTATCCTCAGGGAATAGGCAGTTACTGGTAATCCTTGTTTAGTGACTGCTTCTTTAGCAACCATTTTAGTTCGTGATGAAAAAGTAATTTTATGATTAGACCTCATGTTTATGACTTTCGAAGGTCTGTAAAGCAAAGGAGAGCTGAAGTAAGATCACAGGTGCAGATTCACGCAGCAACTGCTTTGCTTAATAACTGAGTTGCTGGTTCTAATCTTTATCACCAAATAAGGACTAATTGTACAAGTTTATTCCTCTAATCATGGAGCCACAGGAATCAGCAAAAAGTAATAACAGGGAAAAGAGAGTAATATGTAATAAGTAAATAAGCCATAATATACGGATTATATGGGTTGGAGATGAAACTGCAATTACACTGGGAGTGATTGAAAAATAATTATGCAGCAAACAAATTTAATACTGTTCAAGAAATTAACCAACAAGCTTCAGAATTTCAGTCCTGTAAATGATACTATGATGCCACAGGACAAGCAAAATGCGGGTCTCATACTTTTTTTCAGCAAATATGAAATTAGTTGTTCACTAAAAGCCTTAAGACAAATGGCTATGTCTTAATGTTATCAAGCATTTCCTGACAGTTCTTGCTGTGGAACTCATAGCTGTTTTCCACCTGGAAGAACATGATAAGTGCAATTTATTCTTTTAATTATCATTCATTGTCATTCTACAACTAATGCTTAAAAATTCTGCCACAAAATTAGAATGCTATGCTTTCTCAGTAGCCCAGGTGATGAAATTTCTAACAAGGTATTTTCTTTTGGGTTTTGAGGAAACCCATTGCTTAGATTATGTTTCTCTAAGAGCACCATCCTAAATGCAGTTGTAGGAATTTATATTCCATTGAAATTTTAATACACTAGGGATCAAAGACTATCCTGCTTTTTCCCACTGGCTGCTACACTATGAAACATTCTTTAAAGCAAAGGATTACATTCTACTATCTATTTCAACACAGCTCATATTATCATAAGAAACAAAATTGCATCTATGGGGCAGAAGGAGCAGAGTTTTACAGTACTTTGAAGCAAAATCTTTTGGTAATGGGATAGTGAGACAAAGCATTAAGACAGAAGCATTGAAGAACAAACCTTAGCATTGCTTAGAAAAGATGATAGTTTGCGGAGAAAATCTGATACATTTGAAAAACAGATAGCATAACATATTGTATACTACAATAGCACAAAATATAAGATATAACATGGAACATCTTCCAGCATTCAGACAAATAGACTTATTGGTCCTGTGTTAGACATAAATTAGTCATCAAATTGCTCTAGAGCTAAGGATAAGTCTCGGTGATATACCGTATTTTTTCATGTCAGTAATGACATGATAGTAATCTTCAAAAATTTGAGAGGCTGTCACAGTGAAAGGGGCAGGGGTCAACCTATTCTCCAAACACCTGAAGGCCTGACAAGAATTAACAGATGGAATCTTATCAAGGAGAAATCGAACATAGAAATAAGGAGAACTTTCCTGACTGAGAATAATTAATTGGTCAAATGGCTTGCCATTCAGAAGATCACTTCAGTTTTTAAGAAGAGGTTGGACAGCCATTTATCCAGAATGGTATAGGCTATCCTGATTGAGCAGGAGCTTGGACTAGAAGACCTCCAAAGTCCCTTCCAACTCTATTATTCTGTATTCTGTGATCCTCTATGCATCAACTTTGGGATTGCTTGGCACACGCCAAGTATACACCTTGGAGCCCATAAATGCCTCCTGAATTCTATCCAACCCAGCTCTGAATCTGTGGAGATGAAGTGACCCAATAACAACAGGTATAGCAGCTCAAACACCAGCCCCCAAATCAGATCAATTTGAATGGGGATCACACAGAAACAGATAGCCAATATAGCAATGTGAAGTATACTAGTACTTTATTCCTATAACAAAATGTAATATCTAGGCATTCCACTCTTAAGCAGAATCCCTGGATATAGGCAAACTGCCTTGTGGGACTTTAGTCTACAATTCCCATAGTTCTCAGCATTTCCAATACATATGAAAGTGTCTCTCTTGGGAAAGTCATTTAAAAATATCTAAGCAAGGCACACTCAACCATGTATTTAAAAGATACAGCCTCTTGTTCTTTAAAAAAAAAACCTGCTATCTTTTGCTACCCCATAATCCAGTTTGCTTTAAAACTGCTTTTCAACTGACAGCAGTATTTATTATTTCAAGGGGTACACAGAGAACTATCTGAATTGAAAATAAATAGCAATCACTGTTTTGAAATATTCATTACTAGTAATCTATATCCCTTTAAAGTGAAATATTCATACTTTTTTTCAGACTCTTAGTTTTTGGAGCTGATTAAACTATTTAATACCAAATATCCTTGGAACAAATCTTATCTGTGTACAAAGAACTTCAAATTATAGAGCCCAAAAACATTCCTCTTCAACAATAGATACTTCTGATATAGACAACATTTCCATTTCCACAACAGTTGCATGTTTTTGTATAAATCAGGCCAAAACATATTAGGACTTGAGCCCAACATGAAGGTTTAACACGAAACAATGGACTATAAAGCTTTTGAGCATTAACTGTTCCACATATTATGTCCTAAGCTCAAAAAAAGCATTTCCCTTGCTAAAATAAGAAAATGAAAGTATTGTCTCCGACAGCATGTAGGAAAGGGTGATCCAGGGCTTCTGGAAACAAACCCTCCATACTGGACAGCTTGAAGTTTTTCTGGGATGGCCTGACTCCAAAATAGACCTTCTTTATTGCAGGTCATTATGCTCAGAATATTTCAGATTGCATCCAAATAGGAAGATTCACTTCCAGAAACTGCTGCATTGCCCCCAGGGCCACATGGTCTAGAGGAAAACAAGAACATTCTAAAATTCTCTAGAAAAGATTATTTAAAGATTGGTGAATTTTGCACACCCCTAGTATTTTTCTAATGTAATTGGCTACATCATCTGCTTTGGCTCTTTTGTGATTCTTTTTATCATACTGAGTTTTCATGTCAAGTTACTCACTGCCTCCAGCTTGTAGGGATTAAGTGACTAAGATAACTAAATAAACAAGTGAAATGAATTTTAAAGATAGAGCAGCTTCATTCTCATTCTCTGTACATGGGTAATATAAATAGAAAATCTTAGCTATGGGTTTGAGATTCATCTGAAAAGGTCAGGAACTCCTCCCTGTATTGGAGTCTCTAAACACATAATATGAGATTGTACTATTTGTAATGTGTATCCCAGAAAAGAGAAGATCTTCTGTAATATATATTTACTGTAGCAACATGGATAATTTTCTTTCCTTTACCCTCCCTCTGCCCCCCTCTGTCTGTCTGTCTGTCTGTCTGTCTGTCTGTCTGTCTGTCTGTCTGTCTCTCTCTCTCTCCTTCTCTCTCACACACACACTGTATGCCTGCCCACCCATTTATTTCATTCAGAAAAAGGTCTAAACCAAGGGTGTCCAACCTTGGCAACTTTAAGACATGTGGTCTTCAACTCCCAGAATTCCTGGGAGTGGCTTGCTGGGGAATTCACATGTCTTAAATTACCAAGTTCAGAGACCCCTGGTCTAGAATGAAATCCAGTCAACCTCTGAGTAAAGAAGCAAATTTGTCATCCTTGCAAATTGTCACTTTAATCAGCAAAACTCTCTAAGGAGAACTTGTTTTTTAAAACAAAAAAGTATAATTTGCAATAATATTATTGACAGTCCAGAAATAGCCAATAAAGAGAAGACTGTCACCAGGCAGTGTTGGAATAGAAAGGTTTTTTTTCCCCTGAGTTTTAGCTGTAAAGAAATTAATACAGTATTTTGACACTCTACCCATCAAGAGATATGAGCAGAATGGTACTAACAATATATGGCTCGTTATGCAATGCTTTGCAGCTAGAGGAATATTATGGGCAAAATGATCCCATATGATCCAAAGTATGGGGTTTCTTATAAATCACAAAACTGTCATTGCACTTGGGAAATAAGTCATGACAGCTTCTTCTATTATGCTCCCACTAAACCATTTTAGTTTGAGAATAGCATTCTTGGACAAGTCCCTTCAGTTCTGGACACCACTGTTCAAAGCTGATATTGACAAAATGGTATGTGATAAGCAAATGCTTGGAAGGTAAATTATAGGCTAGCAAGTTGAAGAAATTAGGCTCTATGGCATAAAAGTGAAGTACAGTCAATTTTTGTTGTTGTTGGTCTTGAAGTGGGTTCAGGGGGCATTATGCAACTGCTCATCGATTACCTCTGTTGCTACTACCACCTGCTTTTTTGTTGTTGTCCTTGCACCAGTATGTCATAACTGATTTTTAGGAAGAAGAAAAGTGGTGGCAGAAAACATAGCAATTGAGTTCCCAGAACTTCTTTAACCCAGGATTTTTGGTGCTACTATTGGATTTGAAGATGTGGTCCCTTCTATTTCTATAGGCCAGTGTTTCTCAACCTCTGCAACCTGAAGATGAGTGGACTTCAACTTCCAGAATTTCCCAACCAGCCATGCTGAAGTCAACCCATCCAAGTTCCTGAGGTGCAGAAACTGTCAAACCTGAAGCATGCCTAATTGTGGCCATTTTCTTTTTGTAGCTTTCCTCTGAGGAGGTTTCTTTTCACATTGCTTCACAGCTAACACAGCCTGGAGCTAAGGGGGCAGGGAGGGGGATGCAGAGATAGCAGAGATGTTGTAGTCTAAATAAAATGATTTCCCCTGGGAATCAAGGACGTTCATGCAGGTATTCGAGTGGTAGAGACTGAGGTCACCTAGCAACTAGACTATATGCTGATTGGACCATGTGACTGGAGACTCTGGGGGAAAGTGACAAAGTTTTACTTTTAATTGGGTGTAAAACTCGCAGGAACTTAGAGCTGGTTTTCCTCCAAGTCTGTGCCAATTTGAAATGTCCCAACACATTTTCTTTGAGGAATATCCCTGCCTCGGAGTTCTCACTGAAGGGGATGTATTACTTGGAACCTTGATAGAAACACTACTAGGCTGTACATTATGTTCCTGAACCTACATGCAACCTCAAAACCTGATCCCAGGAGGAACTTTAATAAGCTTTTGTAAATCCAAAAGGAGGACAATCACTCAGAACACAATGAGATATATCTAATGTTTACTATTCCCCCATCCAAATGAAGCACCTAGTTTATGCTCTGCACCTGCAAGTATCAACCTTGCCTTTTAAAATTTGATTTCTTGATTCTTGACTACATCTTGGTCACAATTTTTATCCATATTTACAGTCTCATTGATAAAACAGAGAGATGAGTTTCTTGCATCATTCAAGTGACATGCCAAGGAATAAAGAATATGAATATGAAACCACTCGGTTTGCATGTTATAAATCATGCATGTAAGTAGTTACATGCTTCCACTCATCTGAATATAATATGTATTCTCCATATTGTCACCTTTTCTACCCATCTAGTAATATGTGACTTTCCTGCCAATGCTACTAAATGGAAGTAGCAGTGCACTAAAAGTGATTTTGAAGTCACTCTTGATGTTGCTATAATATTCTGCTGGTAATTTTTAAATAACCAGCAACTATTCACAAACCAAGCTAAGCTTAGCAGCTTAAAATAAATACATTCTTTTTCTATTTAATGTCCATACTTAAATTAGCTAGAAGGCTCTAGAAAGTCAACAGCAGTTAATTTTACATCACAGTTCCAGGCCTTGTGAAGGGAAGAGAGGATTTCTTGCTCAAATATAATTTTTGGATGTCCATTGAAATCCTTTTCTGATGTACATTCAGCATGTGGAGTTTAAAGTATGGTAATATTTCTTGACCTCCCTGAAATAGCAGCATCCTATTTGCCTTATCTCCCATTTATCTGAAACTTATTGATACAGGTGAAACTCGAAAAATTAGACTATCATGCAAAAGTTCATTTATTTCAGTAATGCAACTTAAAAGGCGAACCTAATATATGAGATAGACTCATTACATGCAAAGCAAGATAGTTCAAGCCGTGATGTGTCATAATTGAGATGATTATGGCTTACAGCTCATGAAAATCCCAAATCCACAATCTCAGAAAATTAGAATATTGTGGAAAGGTTCAATATTCTAGGCTCAAAGTGTCCCACTCTAATCATCTAATTAAGCCATAAGACCTGCAAAGGGTTCCTGAGATTTTAAATGGTCTCAGTCTTGTTCAGTCGGAAGCACAATCATGGGAAAGACTGCTGACCTGACAGTTATGCAGAAAATCATCATTGACACCCTCCATAAGGAGGGAAACCCTCAAAAGGTAATTGTAAACGAAGTTGGATGTTCCCAAAGTGCTGTATCAAAGCACATTAATATAAAGTTATGTGGAATGGAAAAGTGTGGAAGAAAAAGGTGCACAAGCAGCAGGGATGACCACAGCCTGGAAAGGAGTGTCAGGAAAAAGCCATTCAAAAGTGTTGGGGACTTTCACAAGGAGTGGACTGAGGCTGGAGTCAGTGCATCAAGAGCCACCACACACAGATGGATCCTGGACATGGGCTTCAAATGTCATATTCCTCTTGTCAAGCTGCTCCTGAACAACAAACATCAGAAGCGTCTTACCTGGGCTAAAGAAAAACAGAACTGGTCTGTTGCTCAGTGGTCCAAAGTCTTCTTTTCTGATGAGAGCAACTTTTGCATCTCATTTGGAAACCAAGGACCCAGAGTCTGGAGGAAGAATGGAGAGGCACACACTGCAAGATGCTTGAAGCCCTGTGTGAAGTTTCCACAGTCTGTGTTGAGCCATGTCATCTGCTGGTGTTGGTCCACTGTGCTTCATTAAGTCCAGAGTCAACCAGCCATCTACCAGGAAATTTTGGAGCACTTCATGCTTCCTTCCGCAGACGAGCTTTATGGGGATGCTGACTTCATTTTCCAGCAGGACTTGGCACCTGCCCAGTGCCCACACTGCCAAAAGCACCAAAACCTGGTTCAATGACCATGGGATTACTGTGCTTGATTGGCTAGCAAACTCACCTGACCTGAACCCCATAGAGAATCTATGGGGCATTGCCAAGAGCAAGATAAGAGACATGAGACCAAACAATGCAGAAGAGCTGAAGGCCGCTATTGGAGCATCCTGGTCTTCCATAACACCTCAGCAGTGCCACAGGCTGATAGCTTCCATGCCACGCCGCATTGAGGCAGTAATTGCTGCAAAATTAAATCAAGTACTGAGTACATATGCATGCTTATACTTTTCAGAGGTCCGATATTGTTTTATGTACAATCCTTGTTTTATTGATTGCATGTAATATTCTAATTTTCTGAGATTGTGGATTTGGGGTTTTCATGAGCTGTAAGCCATAATCATCACAATTATGACAAATCACGGTTTGAACTATCTTGCTTTGCATGTAATGAGTCTATCTCATATATTAGTTTCACCTTTTAAGTTGCATTACTGAAATTACTAAATGAACTTTTGCATGATATTCTAATTTTTTTGAGTTTCACCTGTATGTACTTTGCAGTTAGACAGTGTTATTTTCTATAATCAGGAAATATATTGAGCAGAGTTTCAGATCAGGAAGAGAGACTGTGATTGGGTTTAGGTTACACTGGTTATTAACTAAGCCACTTTATATGACTCTCAGATACTAAACTACCAGTAATGCTTTTACATCATTACTCCTAGGTTCATGTATCACACAAAGTCAGAGCCAAACAAGTTACAGTAATGCTTGGTAAACTGAATGAACACATGTGTACACTTGCTGTATTTTTCCATATCTTCCTTTTGTGCGTGGCACTCAACATTCTGCTATTCAGGATGGGATCAGAGGGAACATGGTAGTATCACTACGCAGATGGGGTAAGGATATGATTCTTTTATGATGATAGAATGGCTGATATCCACATTTTTGAACAAGTAAAGCACCTACATTTTACTATATATATTGCTTATCATATGACATCTCATTTCATGGCGATCAGAGGTTAATGTAGCTTTCCATAGCTTAAGATTTACAGAGGTGTTCTGGTTAGGAATTCAGGGATTGAAGTCTAACGCATATGGAAGCACCATATGGCTAAAATCTGGATGGATGCTATATTTTTAATATAACCTTTATGTATTTCCTACAATGTATTGGGTTCCTTTTGTGTCAATAATGACAGGAACCATCCATTTCTGTTAAGATTCATGGATATGTCAAAGCACCTGCAAAACTATTTGCTCAATGCAAAACTACTTCTTCGTTTTATTGAAGCTTTGTGGGATTTATTATTGGATAAAGTGTATACACAGTGGAAACAAAAGTGGGAAGAAGAATGCCATTAGTCCCTCTCCTCTTGCACTGCTGCTCTGCATGGGAAGTTAAGAAGGGAGAGACCATGCAATGGGAAGCAATTGGACAATCTTGCTTCCTTTCATTTTGGTTCTGCAAGATCCCAATTTAGGATCTTTCTGCCTGTAGACACAAATAATCCAGAAATCCTACTTTAAATTAACTCAATCCCTGGACAGATTAAACAGAAAATATAGTCTTCTCAGCTATTACATTCTTATACAATCTAAGAAAACCATCCAATTTATTTTTTAATGAGATTTTTGCTGGGGGGAGGGACTTCATTTCTTTTCAAGTAAACATAGCAAGTGGCAGCTGATATAAATAGTAGTTTTATAAACATTACCTATAATCAGTTCTATATTCTTTCTTAGCCCATAATTCACATCAATGGTGGGATTCAAAAAATTTTTACTACCGGTTCTGTGGGTGTGGCTTGGTGGGCCTGGCAGGGGGAGGATACTGTAAAATCTCCAGTCAGAGGTGGTATTTGTGGGTTCTCTGAACTACTCAAAATTTCCACTATCGGTTCTTCAGAACTGGTCAGAACCTGCTGAATACCACCTATGATTCACATTAATGAGTTACTATTTTATGGACCATGCTAATTCTATATGGGCCATGCTAACTCCATATCACATACCCTCATTTGCAATGCCTTTTTTTCAACTAAGTCTTTTGTATCAGGGACAGGCAAACTTTTTTCAGTCAAGGGCTATGGTTTAAAACAGCCACCTGATGACATTATCTTAGTAGGGTTGGAGCTGGCATTGTCAGCCTTCTTATTTATTTATTTATTTATTTTTATTTTATTTATTTTATTTATTTATTTGATTTGCCAATTGTTTACAAGATAATAAGTATAAATGTATACATAGTTGTGAATACATGAAATGGTTACATATAAGAAAAATAAAAGAATAAGAGAAACAATAGGACAGGGACGGTAGGCACGTTGGTGCGCTTATGCACGCCCCCTACAGACCTCTTAGGAAAGGGGTGAGGTCAATAGTAGACAGTCTAAGGTTAAAGTTTTTGGGGTTTGGGGAAGAAACTACAGAGTCGGGTAGAGTATTCCAGACATTGACCACTCTATTGCTGAAGTCGTATTTCCTGCAATCAAGTTTGGTGCGGTTTAAGACTAAATTCTTGGGGAATTTAGTCTTAACCTGAGTAAAGACTTCACACAGGTATTTTCAAATTTATTTTCACATGCAAGAAAGAGACTGAATATTGTTATTTTGCAACCAGATTTTGGCATCATGATTCTGGAGGAACTTTAGGCTACAAAATGGGTCTAGGCATGACTTGCTTTCTGAAGGAACAAATAAAAGCTGGAATCCTATGTGTACAGTATTTGGGAAGTTTTTGCCTTACTGATTTCAATGAGACCTGTATAGCATAACCATTTGCTTTCTGATTGGCTTAAATAGGCCTGTGTGGTTCTTTGGTACTCCAGATTTTAAATTTGCCCTAGTCTAAGCACAAAGCTTTGAGTTCTAACAATGAAGGGGGGAAAGTCTTGTAAGATCGTGTGAGGGTACATTTAATGGTTCATGTAACTTTGAAGCTAATGTGTCTTTGTAGAGTCTCATTGGCATTCTTTTCATATATCTACTTTCTCATATCTACCATGAGAGAATGAAAAATAGCAAATTAGGAAGATGAAAGCTTATGTGCTGAAGGAAACAGTTCAGCTGTATTTTGCCATTGCTTTCCATTTATATGACAGCAGCATCTTCTGCCTCTTTCCTGCTTTTTGATATGACAATCCAGCCCTAGAGAAAACATTATACAAGAATATATTATAGAGATAGAAAGTAAACCACTTTTTATTTCTTTTTAAGTGGATTGAAGTCTAAGAGATGCAAAGGAAGAATGGGAAACATAGATGGTAATTTCTGAAGGGTTTCACTTTTTGGTGCTAAATAGTATAAAATCATTGAATTGAGAAGAATCGTTTGACCCAAGAAGCTGCCACTTTCACTTCTACCTCCATCAAAGACATTTTCAAATAAATTGCTTTGGCATGGATTACAGTCGTGAGGGGAAGGGGGAGGGGGAGGAAGGGAAGGAGAAGGAGAAGGAAGCTGTCCAATCATTCAGTCTTCCCTATTTGGCAGGTTCCAGGTGCTTAAGAGTGCAACTTCTATCAGTCATAGTCACCATCATCGTAGTGGCTGGGATGATAAGAATTGTAGTTCAACACATTTGGAAGCTGTCAGGATTTGAAAAATTATATAACACCAGTATTATATTTAAACAAGGAAAAAATGGAATGTGATCAGTTCTATCTTTTGTTCAGTGCATATTTTATTATATTTTTAAGTGTTTGAAATAAAGCATGCAGATGAGAGAGACTTACGGTCTGAGTATAGTAAGTAAAACAGCATGCAAATCTATAATAAAAAATTCACAATGAATCTTCAAGGAGCAATTTTCTTTCTGTATGCCTAGATACTTTGGGAACTGAAAGTGGTATTTTGTTTTCTAATCTGTGCTGTGCCTGTCAACATCAACTGATATTAACACTGTTGAGCACAATGCGATTCGTGTTTACTTAGAGAGAAATGACAGGTTATGCTAAAGATGCAGCTAGTGCTGCATATCTGTTTTTACAATGGAAGGCCTGGCTGTTGTAAAGGTCTCTTACATGGGAATGAAGGCTGAATGCTGAAACTTTAACAATAATTTTCCTGTTACTCCCTATTATCAAGGCCTTTACTATGGGATCTGGAAAAAAATAACTGAGGAACAAATCATTGTATCACCCCTCCCTGTACATAGAGTCTCAATTAAGAGGTAGGCATAGTCCTAGAGCAAGCAAGCAAGGGAGGAATAGCAATATTGTATTCTCAGAAATAATATGCATTGGTTTTATATAGGAATGCAGGATTACTGAGCTTTTAAAAATTGTTCAGTGAAAATAAGCTTGTTTCAGCTGATAGTGCTGCCCAGCTGATCTTGGCAAGTATATGATAGGAAACTGTCTGGGAATTTTAGGGCTGTTGCCAAGACTGGAAAATTGAGCAAACATTCTGGGAGAAGGCAAAGGTAAACATCTCCTATAAAACTGGCCAGGAATTGACCCAGATACAGTCAAACTCAAAGGTATCATTACCTTTTTAAAAAAAGAATTAAGTTGATCATGTAAGCCAATATTGTCAAATGTTGTCATTGCCATATTCAGTTTGGCTTTTTTTAAACAAAATGTCAACTTGACAAGGGCCAAACACCTGTTGCTGATGATCTATTCTATAAGATTTAAACACTAGACTTAGAGTAGTGCCATCCATACTGCAGTCTGAATTATTTCTCAAGCAACTCATAAATTCTAGTTCAGATTGCAGTGGATTGGCAATGAGGCAGGTTGGTGCTTAGGCTGGACTATGTACCCTGCAAGATGTGGTGGTACTTCTTTCCTGTCAGTCCCTTTCTGCCCTGAGTGGATTGGTCTCCCAGTGCCTGTCTTTTTTGTTTTAGGAATTTTTCCTTATTCACTAGTTTCCATGCCTTTTTTTAAACTCTCCCAGATACTTGAACACATGGATGTCTTCTCACCTCTTTCCTTCATTATATCCACTGATACCAACATAGATCCTTCCTTTCCTTTTTTCCTTTCCTTTCCTTTCCTTTCCTTTCCTTTCCTTTCCTTTCCTTCCCTTCCCTTCCCTTCCCTTCCCTTCCCTTCCCTTCTTTCTCTTGATATGGTAGTTGTGAACCATAATAATCAAAGAACAAGCCCTTCTTTCATTCCTGATCCTCTATCGGTCCTTATAAATTTTGGAAACTTTGCCAAAAGGAAGAAATGATAATTTATCTCCATGAAACAAAACAGCAAAGTTTATATTTCAAAAATAAATATGTGAGTGGGCAAGACTAGGAAAGCAAGGAGAACACACTCCATCCAACCTAGACATAAACTAAGGAGGTGGCCACTGGGAGATGTAAGTGTTGAACGAAGTATGCATGGTAGAGATGAGGATGGTTTGTTTTCTTAATAAGCCTTTGTTAAATTAATTGCAAGGTGTTTTTTTTTAATCCCAAACATAGCTGCCAGCAATCCAGTATAGAATGGCTGCTCATTGCTGGAGGAGGTGGGGGCATGCCAGACACTGTAGACAAGCAGAATGGGACTCTACTAGAATGGAACAAAGCGTTGAAGACTTTGAGATTTGAAGGGCTTAAGATGGGTCAGATCAGAAATCAGCAACTTTGAACTGAATCTGGAAACCAGGCATAATGTCCATTTTCAATAATGCATGAGTCAGGAAAGGATGACATTATCTGTTCCTGCACTCAAAAGGGAGAGGGAAGCACATACTGGAAATGTGCCAAAGCAGAAGGTATACCCCTGTCTTAGAATAAAATGAAATTGGGTCAGTCAGCTCTCTGGTATGTTAAGTACGAACAGGATAAGACAAGACTGCATATTAGCTCTGTTATGTTCAGTGTCTATATAAATTAGTTTACACAACGTTTAGGTGAGCTTAATGTTGTTTTTGCCTAAACTGGCAAATGGACTGTTACCGATCCTGCTTAATGGGAGACAATGTTGCTTTTTTTCTCTGAGAGTCCAGTCAGCCTCAGAAGAGCTGCTGGAGCCTTTGCACAACACTGTTAGAAGAGCAGTTGGTTATCAATTACCAAAACAAGAGAAGTATTGGTTTTCCAGGATTCACAGCTGGTTCACAGGCAACCAATCTAAAGAACAAGTCAAATGTTTTAAATATTTAGGAATTGTTTTTAATACCCCAGGAGAAAAACTACTCAAATTAACAATACTTCCTCCCTAGCTCAAAAGAGTGTTGTAGCTATTGGAAGAGACAACAGAAAAACTATCATAACCTCTGTTAAAGTATTTGTAGTAAAAATGTCTGTACGATTTCTTTATGTGAATCAATTAAATCCTTATTCCATATCTGACATCTGGGGAAAAAATCATCCAGATTTCTTAAATTCTCTTTTTATGACAGTGAGATGCATCTCCAATGCAATACTGAGATTAAAATCTGTACAACTGAAGCCAAAGTTTGGTAACTGATAATAATTGCCTGGGTGGAAATTTGGACTGCTTCCATTAATCACCTTGGACTGACGTATATCATTTTGTGTAATGGTATGTAGAAAGACCTTGGGGAGAATGGGGTAAGAAATGTTCCCTAGGGAACATTATGTAAGAGAGAACACAACCCTCAGATGGATAGAAGGCAGGGCAAGAAACTCAGAAAAGACACTCCCTACTTTCTTGGGCTGTAAAGGAGACAGCACAGAGGTGGTATTCAACTGGTTCTGACCAGTTCTGGAGAACCGGTAGTGGAAATTTTGAGTAGTTCAGAGAACTGGCAAATCCCACCTCTGACTGGAGATTTTACAGTATCCTTCCCGTGCCATGCCCACTAAACCATGCCCACAGAACCGGTAGTAAAAAAAAAAATTGAATTCCACCACTGAGACAGTGGCATAATTATGCTTTCAGATGTGCAAGATTGATGTCAGCCTTGCCAGACAGGAAACACAATCAGATGAGCTAATTCTACTTTATTGTAAATCTGCATCATCAGAATCTTGGAACAGAATATCCTCCCTTGGGTTTCAGGTTTTGTACCAATTGTAATATTAAGGAAAGGAAGGATAAGTAATTCACTTTTAAAGCAAATAACATCTGATCAGAATGCCCACTCCAGAGCTCATAGACTATGAATGCCTGTGGATTAAACTGAGCTGTAAGAACAGTATGGTAATATGCTCCATCCCACTGCCCAACAGTATCATTTCCTGTGCTGCTAGGCCTTTTTGCTGGGTTGGTATTGGACTATTCTCAGTTTCTGCTGTGTAAGCTTAATACATTTCTTGGGAATAGGAATTGGAAAGGTCAGAGTTTCATGAACTCTCTGGCAACCTTCATTTAGTTCTTAAATAATGTTGGTACCAATCAACATAGTTGATTACCATTTGAACAATTTCTGGATGATCTGAAAATCAAGAACAGACTGTGAGTCTAGTAGGCCTGGTCAAATGTTGGGACTGGAAGTTGTCAGGGTATCCCCATCATTATTCCCAAGTGGACTCTTTCTGTCAGAAGATCTTCGTGGGATGATATTGCGGTCACACCTGCCAGCTCCTTTAGAACCCTAGGATGTAATCCATCCATTGGTGGTGAATAGGTATTCTATTACCTTTTTCTTGTCTATTTTGAGTTGCATTCCTGTAATGGCTTCTACAGTGCTGCTTTTGATAGATTGGACTACATTTTCCTTTTGCGTAAAGACAGGTGCAAAGAAGGAATTAATCCATTTTGCTTTCTTCCTGGTCCCTGTCAGCTTTTTGACATCATCTCCCATTTCCTTGACTTTTTTCTTGTTCCTTATACATTGAAAGGAACATTTTTTGTGATTTTTGGCATTTGTTGCAAGTCTGAATTCATTCATTTCTGACTCCCTGCAGTGATACCATCGAGTGGTGTCACTGGAAAGAACAGGCTTAATGTTTTCATTCCCTTTTTCTGGTTTCTAGGAGTAAAATGGGCATATTAAGCTTAATTGGGGATTTAACACAATATTTGATTTAAAAACAATATTAGAAAATCATTTTACTGCTATTTTGGTGTCACAATCTCAGAGGCCTTAAGGGATTGTAAAAGAAATGCCCAGCCTGCATACAGTTCATGAGTTGTCTGCATTATGGTTCTCTTGGAATAGCAGTGTGCTTTTGGCAAAGCAGATTTGCACAACTAGCAGATCCATCCCATAATAGATCCTTTGAAGCTTCAAAATGCAAATTCTAAAAGAAATAACTGTTCTCTGGATGCTTCCTTTGCCTGTAGCTTGCTAGGTATGGAAGAGATAAAATAAACACCATATTTCTGAATCATTTCCTTATAAAAGCAATGAAGCTAGAACAGATACAATTGCTACCCAGGAGTATTTGAAGCAGAGGCTCTTGCCATATTTCATCTCTTAATGCACCATGGATTTCAGAGCTGTTTATTCTTTCTAAAATTCAGTAACTAGTTATTATTAGTTTAAGTATATATATTTTTTAAAAATCTTAGGAGTGATAATTGAATTTTAATATCATTACTAGATTATGGCCCTCATGGCACCTAGCAGCTTTAATAAGATAGCAGAAAATGGTTTATGAATTATAATATCCAGTTTTTTATTTTTTTTAAAATAAATTTTATTAAATTTACAATTAAAAACATATCGACATTACATACACAAAAGGAAAAAAACAAAAAAAGAACACTCGGTCTTACAAACTGGAAAGAAAAGAGAAGAGGAGATGTAAAAGAAAGAAAGAAACAAAGGAAGAGAAAGAGAAAAAAAAAAAAAGATGCGTTTAAAAACAGACAATATCCTTTTTGACAGTCTGCAAGATCCAATTCTCCTACCTTAATTTGAATACACACATCTTATCGATATCTATGCTTAAATTACCCATTGTCCGTTAAGCAGTTTATCTCTGGACTAACCAATTATACCAAGAGTTCCAATTATCGTAAAATGTTGAAGCCTCTTTGTTTTTAAGTGCTATAGTTAATTTATCCATTTCTGCACAATCACATATTTTCTGGATGACCATTTGTTCTGTAGGTGCATAGGGTGATTTCCAACACTGGGCAAACGCTAATCTGGCTGCAGTTAGGATATGAATTGTTACATATTTCATCTTTTTGGGTAAATGTTTATCAGAGATCCCTAGTAGGAAGAACTCTGGTTTGTATTCGATTTGTTCTTTGGTTATCTCCTCCAACCATTTTCTGATTTTTTGCCAATATTTCTGGGTTTCTTTGCAAGACCACCACATATGAAAGTAGGTTCCTTCTATGCTTTTACATTTCCAGCATTTTGGACTCGTGTTTGGGTTCATTTTCGCCAACCTCGAGGGGGCAAGTGCCATCTATAAAACATTTTGTATGTATTTTCTTTATATGCTGCCGATTTTGTAATCTTAATATTTCTGTTCCAAATCTTTCCCCATTCTGATAATGTAATACTTCTTCCGACATTCCTGCTCCAGGCTATCATGTTCCCTTTGACTATCTCTTGTTCTAATTCTGCTTCCAGTAAGTATTTATAGAATTTGGATATGTTCTTTTTGTTTGATCCTAGTAAAATTTTATCTAAATACTGCAGTTTGTTATAAATTCCAAAGTCTTTTATATCTTGTTTGTATCTGCTATGGATTTGTATATATAACCACTGATCAATTTTAAATCCCTGTTCCTGTAGTTCTTGTCGAGTTTTTAATTTCCCTTGCGGATCTAATAAATCTTTATATTTAATCATTTTTGTTATGTCCAAATTATTGGGATGTACCATTGCCTCCATTGTTGATAGCCAGATCGGAATTTTTAAATAGTGTTTTTTGCATATTTTTTTCCAATTAATTAATAATGAGTCCCTAATGAGGTGTCTATGAAAGTAAGACTGCTTGGGTTTCCCCACTTCCCATAAGAAGGCATGCCACCCTCTCTGGAGGTCATGCCCTTCTAATGCTAAAATTCTTTTGTTAAGTAAGTTCACCCAGTCTTTTATCCATAATAAGATAGCTGCCGAATAATATAATTCCCAATTTGGAAGGGCTAGACCCCCTCTACTTTTCGCATCTTGTAAGGCCTTTACATTGATCCTGGGTTTTTTCCCCTGCCAAATAAATTTAAGTGTGATCTTATTTAATTCTTCAAAAAAAATTTTTGACAATTTAATTGGGATTGTCTGGAATAAATAAAGAAATTTTGGTAATATATTCATTTTAATCGAGGCAATCCTGCCCAATAAGGAAAGCTGCAACTTATTCCAGGATTCTAAATCTTTCTTTGTTTGTTGAAGTAGTTTATCATAATTGTTCTCTTTGAGTGATTTACCTTGTGGTGTTAACCATATTCCTAAATATTTGACCCTTTTTGTTACCTGTATCCCCATCATTGTTTCTAATTCTTCCTTCTGGTTTTCTGTTAAATTTTTGGTCATTAATTTTGTCTTTTTTCTATTAATTTTTAATCCTGCCACTGTGCCAAATTGTTCTAATTCTTTTATTAGATTATAACCTTTTTCCATGGGTTCCTCCAAAAAGAAAACCATATCGTCAGCAAACGCTTGTAGTTTATATTCTTCTGATTTGACCCTCACTCCTCTAATTTCAGAGTTTTGTCTAACCCGTGTTAAGAGTGATTCTAGGGCAAAAATGAAAAGAAGAGGTGAGAGAGGGCAGCCCTGTCTGACACCTTTTTCTATATTTATTGGATCTGTTTGTTCGCCATTGATTAGTATATTAGCCTGTTGTGTGTTGTAAATAGTTGTTATAATGTTTTCAAATTTGGTGCCAAGACTCATATTGTAAATTTTTTGAATTAAAAAGTGCCAATTTAAGTTATCAAATGCTTTCTCAGCATCTAAAAACATGAGTGCGGATTGTTTCTCCGGGTGGGCTTCATAATATTCTAGGACATCGATAACGGTTCTTAAATTGTTCTTTATTTGTCGGGACGGAAGAAATCCATTTTGATCTTCGTGTATATGTGGATTTAAAGCTTGTTTTACTCTATTAGCTATGATAGAAGTAAACAATTTATAATCGGCATTTAAAAGTGAAATCGGTCTATAGTTGTTGATGTATCTATGATCTGCATCCTCCTTCGGGATTAGCGAAATCAGCGCCCCCCCTCCACGAGTCCGGCATCTTGGCTGCCAGAAGTACCTCATTAAACACTTCCAGCATCAGTGGTCCTACTAGTTCCAATATTGCTTTATATAGTTCTGCCGGAATCCCATCTGGTCCTGGAGATTTGTTATTACTTTGATTCTCCATTGCTGACTTCAATTCAGACCATGTAATATCTTTATTCAATAACTCTATCCATTCCTCTTCAATTACCTTGTCATTCGTCTCCTCTAAATAAGTTCTTATTTTATCTTCATTAACTTCCTCCTTTTTATATAATCTTTGAAAATAGTTGTAAATGATATCTTTTTTCTTCTCTATCTCATGTTGTAAGACATCTTTCTCATCCATTAGTTGGTGTATCAATCTCTTTTCTTTCACTTTTTAAGTTTATGGGATAGCCATCTTCCTGGTTTATTTGCATGCTCAAAATAATTTTGTTTGGACCTTTTCAAGTTAATTTCTATTTTATCTTGTTCAAGTAAGTTCAATTTATGTTTAATTGTTATTAACTGATTTTGTGTTCTCTGGTTTTTAGGGATTTTTGAAGTTGTATTTCTAATTCTTTAATTTGTTGTTGGAATTTATTTTGTTGGGCATGTATTCTTTTATTTCTCATGGCATTATAGGAGATTGTTGTTCCTCTTATAATTGCCTTCATTGTATCCCAAATATTTTGTTTCGTGGTTGCTTCATTATTATTTTCTTTTAGAAAATAATTTAATTCCTCTTTCAGCTTCTTAATGTACTCTTCTTCGTTTATTAACTGAGTATTTAGTGTCCATCTTTTCTTTGTTTTTCTCCTATCTCTCCAAATTAGTTGTATTGGGTTGTGGTCGGCCCATTCATTTGGTAGGATTTTAATTTCTTTTATTTCATTGGCCAATTCCCCATCCATCCAGGCCATATCTATTCTGGTCCAGATTTTGTGTGGATTTGAATAATATGTGAACTGTTTCTCTTCTGGGTTTAGTTTTCTCCATAAGTCTATTAAGTTTAATTCTTTCATCATGTCCTTACAGGGCATAGAAAATTCTCTTTTCCCTTTCTTGTTCTTATTCACATTACTATGGTCTTTTTGATGATCAGCAATGGAGTTGAAGTCGCCTATCATGCAGATATTCCTTTTTTGAAACCTATTATTCTCTGATGAAGATCTTTAAAAATTTCCCTTGTTCTTCATTTGGCGCGTAGATTGCTACCAATAAAAATGTGATATGATTAATCCAAATTTGTATAACCAGAGTTCTTCCTTCCGGATCCGACCAGATTAGTTCTGCTTTTACATCATCTTTCACAAATATTGCAATTCCTTTCTTTTTATGTTTGTCTGCTGGTGCTGTAAAAAGTTTTCCAAGTTTCGGGCAAATTAAATATCTTTCATCCTTTTTCCTAATGTGTGTTTCTTGTAGGCATATTATGTCTGCGTTTTGTCTAATTAATTTAGTTAATATCCTTTTCCTTTTAGATGTTGAATTTAAACCATTTATATTAATGGAGAGGAGTTTCTTTCCTATCTCCATTTATCTAGGTCTGTTTAGTTTTTGTCTAGTGATGATTCGGTTTTCTTCTTGCTGTTGTTGTGAGATTGGTTCTTCTCTCCCTGGTTGTGGTTTGTCGTTCCCTAAATTTTGAGGAAGTCCTTCTTTTTGGTTTCTATGGCGATTACGATCATCCTGTGGTTTCCTTTTAGTTTCCTCCTTGGTGTATTGGTTATCCGTGCCTATTAGCTGATCATGAAAGTCTTGGGCCTGTTCTATAGAATCTATTTTGATTTTTCTCTCTTTCCAAGTTATTAACATCCCTTCTGGGATTAACCATTTAAAAGGAATTTCTTTTTTATTTAAATAATTGGCCAAGAATTTATAATCCTGTCTTATGACCCTCACTTTCCTTGGGATTTGTTTTAGGATCGTAATCTCTTTACCTCTATATGTTATTGTTTCTTCTCTGGACCTTTTAAGAATTAGGTCTCTCACACACCTCCTTGTGAAACGAATATGAATTTCTCTTGGGCAGTTATGGCGTCTAGCATAACTTGTGCTGACCCTATACACCTCGTCAAATTCTTTGATTAGATCATCTTTTTCTTTCCCTAACCATTCAGCCAATAGTTCTGCCATTAATTGTTCTAGTTCTTCATTTTTCGCTTCTACCACATTTTGAAACCTTAAATATGCCGCTGCTTTATCCATTTCGAGGTGGACGAGGAGTCTTCGGTTTCTCTAGTTACATTTCTAAATTCCTCCTCTATCCTTTCAAAGTTTGTCTCCATCCGTTCTGTCCTACTCTCTATTTCTCTTATCTTAACTTCGTTTTTCTCCATAGCCTGTTGCAAGGACCCTATCTTATCCTCCACCTTAAGTAAATCTGCTTTCATTTCCACTTTAAGCTTTCCCATCTCATCTTTTAATTCGCTAATATCCGCTCTGGTTTCTATGTGATTCTTAATCATTATTTCTTGCATCTTGGATATTGCTTCTTGCAAGGATAGTAGGGTAGCTTGTATATTAACGTTAGAGACATTGGACTGTTTTTCCCCTATTAGAGATTCTTCAATGGTTTTTGGATTGTTGGTGAAGCAGAAGTTAAAGTAGTTGTTAGGGTCGGGGTGGTCTTCTTTCCCGATTTCAAAGCCATAGTTGTCGTGGAGGTCATCTCTCTTAATATTTGTTTTTGTTGTTGCACTATATTGGATATATTGTCCCAGATCACCATTCAGTGTTTAACCCTAAAATAAAAATTCTATTCTAATACTTCAATCAAATATATAGATAGGCAGTCTGTACACCTATATTATAAAATGTTATCTAATAATATAATAATCTTTATAATTAATTTATATACTGAATATCAATATTAATCATCAATAATACATCAAATCCAACCCAGTTACTTCTTTAAGAATTAATCTTAAGTATTCTAAATAATCTAAATCAACACTATTTTTCACTCTTTGTTGTTACTATTTAAGACAATCAAATCAATTGTCACTGAAATCTATAAGGACAATATACCTTTTTTTTTCCCCTCCTTTTGAGTAGGTAAATTTATCAGGCTTTTTAAGGGGTTAAGATAGGAAGGAGAAAGACTGGAACAATAGGGGAAGAGAAGAGGGAAAAGTTTACCTTGATTTGAGGCAGTCAATAAGCAAGGGGCTAGAGGTTCAAATTGTAAAAATAGTGCCCAAATGGTAATATTAAAGTATTACCAAATAGAAATTCCAACAAATAAAGAAATGTGATAAGAGAAAAAATATAAAATAAACTTTATAGTCAGTCTTCAAGCTAAAGGTTTAAGTTTTGAGTTTCTTCCCAGCACTCCGGGGAGCGAATGGTATAATGTGCTGATTAATCGCAATAAGAAGTCAATCCTTCCCAGCCTTCTGTTGGTCTCTTCTTCCTTCTTCCTCTTCCTTCTTTCCCCTTCCCGGTTTTGAGTTCAATGTGCAAATCTCCTTCACCTATTATTCCCTCCAAAATCCAATAGTCATCTCTTCTTGGTCACTTAACAATCTGTCCTCCCAGCTGTATTAAATAAAGCCAATAATCCTATTGAACTCAATTCAGAGAATTAATAAGTCACTTTCAGTGCCGCAATTTTTCCCCCTCTGTCACCTCCTTCCTCTCAAATATTGTCAAAAAGTTAATCCCAAATGCCAAATCACTCACAAATTCAAGTCTCCGATCTCCTGGTTTCTGATGTTCTTCCTCTCTCCCCAGGAGTTTCCCTTTCAAAAGCTGTAATCCACACTTTTGTTCTAACGAGCCTTTCTGCTCGTGATTGTCACACTTCCGCTTTTCAAGCTGCTTTTCTGGCCGCTTTTCTCTCCTGCTTCCACAAAGTGCTACTCACAACCAGGAAGATAAATCTCTCACCCCACTGTCATTCTTCAATCTTCGATCTTCAATATTGTATTAAGCTCTTTCAACACCTTTTCCTGCTCCGATCTTGCAGGCTGTCACTATCTTGCTTAGTCACCTCAGTGGCAGACCGGACTTTGGAGCCGCCATAAACTGGCAGCTAGCTCTTCCACGCTGGGCTCAGGAGCTCTTCTCTTCGTTACCAGGGGGTTGCCTACCCCCCACCCTGTAACTCGAGATTCTCCTATACTGACACGAACCTCTCCGGGGTTTGTGTATCCCCTGGGATCGCTCCAGACGCTAGAGAAGGTAATAGAAAACCACAGCAGTCTTCTCCACCTCTGCACGTCCTAGCTGCTAATATGAAGTAAAGATATTTGCAAAGACTCTTTCTTATGACTGGAGAGAGATATGGCTTGGTTCACTTCTGGAGTGAATTTACATTATAAAATATTTATTTTAGTGTCTTGGTTAATATTTATTGGTGTAAAGTATCTAAATGAGATACAAGACTAAAAGACAGAGAAGCAACTTGTCCTTCTGGAAACAATAGGTTTAATGACTTCATATGTGGAAAATTGCACTGGTTCTTTGATCATCCTCGTGGTGCTGATTCCAGATGCATATTCCTTCACTGTATTTAATTCATAATAAAACTGACCCTATGTCCAAGAGATGAGAGCAAACAAATTTGATTTTTGAAATAACTCCCAGTGGTATTCTAAGGCAAATGGCTTTTACTGCCTTGCCATTATTCTCCAGAACTGTGACAATCTGAATCTAACTCCTTCCAGTTGGTCATCTGTCCATAACTATACCACCATAACTGATCTTAGAATTCATATTTCAGTCTCTAGTTTCTAGAATATTCCGCTTTATCTAGTTTATATCATAACATCTGGATGGATGGTTTATTGAAAGAAACAAGTTTTAAGTCTCTTAGAATTACAAGTAGCCTGGTTTCAACTGTGATTAATTGTTATATGAAAGAACTGGACACCAAGTGAAATCTGGCAAGACTGAACTTTCCAGCAGAATGATATCAGAGCAGAATGGTAGAGTTTTGATGGCAAGATTCAGTAAATCTCAACTTGTTATAGTATAAACAACTCTGGAGGAATTCGCAATATCCAGATAAGTAAAGCTACATTATTGTAGGATCAATAGCAGAAGCCTTGAATAATACAAATAATTATAAATAAATCTCCTCAAATTCCACGTTAATATTTTCTATGTTGAATTATCCTTAGTAGATTGCAAAGTTAGGAAGAATATTCATTACAGTATATATACTTCACTTTCATCTTACTCATTTTCTACAGGCCTTCAATCATTTTTCAGAAAAGTAGCCATTTCTCTTATATTAGAAACACTTTTTAATGAAGTTGTCTATCCTACCATTGCCATACCAGATGGACAGTAACTGTCTGGGCCAATCAATTAAAAACAATCAATTTCATCCCCTGTATCCAATATCTCTTGAATTTCACATACAAAATCATCATGCTTTGTCACAGACCAAGAGCTTTCTTGTTATTTCACTGATAACATAGCCTCCCAGAGTTACCTTGAACTGAGATATGGGCAGCATATTAATTAATTAATTAGGAAGTAATACATTACAAATGACATCCAATGGAATAGATGATTATTTTCAAATTGGGAGATAATTTCATTAATTACTTCATTTCCTCTTTCCCATGTTAGAGCAGAAAAGAAAGAGAAGTAGGCTTTCTATCATAGTATATAATATTCCCAATGAAGTTATTTGTCCTTTTGAATCCTGCACAACTATCTCAATAAATTCTTAAAGGACTTGGTTCTACTTGCTCCTATTTGGTTTGCTAAATATAGATTTCAATAAATGAGCTTGAGGATTTCAATCCAGATTTACTTAAACAGTTTCCCTTTATGAACCTTCAAGCCAATCAGAATTACTCAAGTTTTCATTTTAGGAAAAGGTAGAAGGGATCCTACGTTATTATGGGAAACAGAGGTGGAGAATCACCCACCAGACTTCTCCAGGGCTAAAGACTAACATTAAACAATATGTATTGACCCAATTGCTGCCAGAACTATGTCCCATGCCCCATTTCTCTACATTAGTTGAAATCACTTTGATGTTCCTGGACAGAAGATTCACATATTTGTGAATTTTGGGCTAATCAATCAGTAGGAGGGGGAAAAAAACCTTTTAAAATTAAAATCTGGCACATATCTAAAGACAAAACTGATTAATGAAGCAGCAGCATACTAAGACCTCCTGCTAGTATTAATAAATTTAAGTTTCTGTAGCTATCCCCATCCAGAGAGACAAACTGATAATATGCTGTCATCTTGTGAACACTTTAATTTGAAACTGAGGATTCATTAAGTATTTATAGAAATTTAGAATAGTCCTGAGTGGACCTTCTTCCATAACAAAGAAGAACATGCAAATTGATTTTGTTTATAACCAGATATAGGAGGCACAGGAGAGCAAGGAGACAGATTTATAATAGTAGGGCAGTGAATTAATACTAGTTTTCTTATGAAAACAACAGCCCAATAATTTCTTAAAACAAAGGTATAAACAAGAGTGCTGGTTATCTGATTTTAAGAAGAAAAGCAGATAATCTATTAACTCATTAGAAACATTTATTTACATTTAAAATAATTTTTGATTTATTTATTCTGCCCAAGTTCTCATGGGCTCCATAAGGGCAGGTTTATTCAATTAGTTTTGACTAGCTACCAGTAGTTGGCATATATTTGCAGCAGTAAACAAGGAAGCATATTCATCTAGTCCTATCAGCATTCTTATAAAAATAAACTACAAACCTTTTTCACTAAACAAGGATCTTCTGCATTTGTTACCATCTTATTAAAGGATCTCTTGTGAGGGCTGGAAAGTGGTAAACTTATAAATCAGAAAACTCCTGTGATAACAAAGGAGAAATTGAGGATATAATAAATATAACTGCAGCATACTAATATTCAATGGAAACCCAATCAAACAAAACACACAAAAAAGGACCCTAAGTTCATATGACACTGGTAATAGTTGGATAATTGTTAAAGAAACAAAAAGGGTTTAAGCAGTAGTTTTTCATCATAGAATTGTAACTCTCTAAAAGTTTGCCTCCAGTACATTATTGCATATTTTCTTCAAGCGGGAGTGGGGAATTGTTGATTGTTCTGTACTGTACATTTGCATTCTTGTAAATACCCATTCCTGATTGCTAAATGGCAGCCAATTGGCGGGCGAGCCTCGCCGATTGGCCCTCTGAGAATCTTCCGCGATTGGAGGAAACCGATCGTGGGAGATTTAAAGCGGTGTCATTGGCCGCGGCTCGGCCGGCTAGATCTATATAAGCCGCCGCGTGCTCGAGCCGAAGCAAGCCGATCTTCAATAAAATAAAGAGCTGAAGTCACCGAACCTAACGTCTTCCTTACGATTGGAAACACAACACTGGCGACGAGGATGGGATCTCGGAACTGATCCCCCCCCCACCACGTGGCACCAAGACCGAGGCATCCAGCAAAGATGGCCAACATCGCACCACCCACCCCTTTCAACCAAACTACTGAGGACTGGGAACCATACATAGATCGATTCCTGATGTTCCTAGAAAGTAGCAACCTCAAGGACGCCAATGGACAAAAGAAAAGGGCCGTCTTCCTGACATACTGCGGGCCCGCAGTGTTCAAAATGGCAAAAGCCCTTGCGAAGCCCGAGGACGTGAAGGCGATGGATTGGGCCGACCTCGAACCTCTGTTGTGGGACCACTATGCCCCCACCGTGCCCACCCTCATCAGGCAACATGAATTCTATCGCAGGAATCAGAAGGAGGATGAGAGTATCAGCGATTTTGTAGCTGATCTACGAGACCTGGGGGGCATGTGCGGGTTCACAGACATGGATGAGGCGTTATGAGACCGCGTCATCCTCGGGCTCAAAGACCCCGTCCTGCAGAGACGATTAATGGCACGGGGCGACATCTCCCTCGCAGACGCCCTTGCCGAGGCCACCGCTGCCGAGGCGACCCGGAAATCCGCAGCCAGAATGTGGCGAACCGGCGGGACAGATCGGCCCATAACAACGGAAGCAACCCAGACACCAGGAGCCGTTCCCGAGACGCCGCCGGCGACCACCACCACCATCACGGCGACCTCGACTCCCTCTCCGACACCACCGATGGAGGAAGACATCCACCGACTCCAGACAGACCGGGACCGGCGCGAGCGGCAGAGTCGTAAGTCGGGGCTGCAATGCGCCGGGTGCGGGGGTGACCATCCGCGAGCAGATTGCCGTTTCTTTGGTGCAATCTGCCGCCACTGCGATAAAAGGGGACACATCGCTCGAGTCTGCCACTTCAAACGGAACTACAGTCCCCGGCGACCAAACGGCAGCAGCCAAAGGCGAGACAGCACCCCCTCGGAACAGAGACCGCCCAACCGAGAGCCGGTGGAACCGAGACAGATGGACCCCACGAGGCGGCGAGGACCGGCAGAGGGAAGAAACCCATCAGACGGTCATCATCGGCCATTCTTCTAGCGGGGACACCCGAAAGGTGCACGTGGAAGTGGGCATCGAGGGCCAGCCATGCAAAATGGAGGTGGATTCCGGGTCCTACCTCTCCATGGTTGCATGGCGGGAAATCAAGCGCCTGGTGCCCAACATCCGAAAGAAAGAACTGGAGAGCCAAAGGCTAATCTTAAAAGACTACCAAGGGAACCGCATCCCGTAGTCGGAACCGGACAATTCAAAGTAAATTTCAAAGGGCAAACTGCAACACTCCCATTAACAATCGTGGACCGAGACCGACCCAGCCTCTTGGGACTACAGTGGTTCACACCGCTCGGAATCGGGGTGACCGGCATCGACCACATCAACGACGCAGACTGGGAGGAACAACTCGCGAAGGACTTCCAAGAGGTCTTTGGACGGCAGCCTAGGCAAGTACCGTGGGGCCCCAATTTCTTTTAGCCTAGACCCCAGCATTCCCCCAATCCGCCTTAAGCCGCGGCGGGTACCTTTCGCACTCAGACCCAAGATCGATGAGCAAATAGACAAACTCATCAAACAGGGAGTGCTAGAACCGATCGACCACGCTAGATGGGAGACACCCATAGTCACCCCAGTCAAGCCCGATGGGTGGGTGAGAATTTGTGGGGACTATAAGGCCACCCTAAACTGCGCATTACAGCAAAGCGCCTACCCTGTCGGTAGTGCAGCACCTACTGCATTCACTGGGGGGGCAAGTTCTTCGCAAAACTCGACCTAGCACAAGCCTATCAGCAACTGCCGGTCGACGAAGAAACCGCTGAGGCGCAAACCATAGTGACACACGGGAGCCTTTCGCTGCAAGAGACTCCAGTTCGGAGTCAGCGTGGCACCGGAATTTCCAGAGCCTCATGGAAAGGTTACTCCAGGGCATCAAGGGGTAGTGCCCTATTTTGATGATGTGCTGGTATCGCGGCAAACACAAAGCAATTGGAGAGCCGCCTGAGGGAGGTACTACAAAAATTCAAAGACGCGGGGCTGAAAGTCAAAAAAGAAAAATGCCAGCTCCACACCGAGAAAGTCGAGTTCCTGGGGTACCTCCTAGACCAGCATGGGATTCACCCCACCGGAAAAAAAATCAGAGCCATAAAAGAAGCCCCCAAACCAAAAAATAAAACCGAACTGCAGGCATTCCTCGGACTGATTAACTTCTATAATGTTTTCCTGCCCCAGAAGGCGACGGTAGCGGAGCCTTTGCATAGGCTGCTCGACAAAACGGCCATTTGGAACTGGGGGAAGCAAGAAGAAATCGCATTCAGCCGGACAAAAGACCTACTCACATCAGACGCTGTCCTCATTCAATACAGCGACACCCTACCACTAGCGGTCACGTGCGACGCATCACCCTTCGGCGTCGGGGCTGTCCTCAGCCACATTCTCCTGGACGGAAAAGAGGCACCCATCGCCTTTTTCTCAAGAACCCTCTCCAAACCAGAAAGGAATTACAGTCAACTGGATAAAGAGGCCCTGGCAATCGTCGCCGCCGTAAAAAGATTCCACGAGTACCTTTACAGCAGAACCTTCACCATTATCACCGACCACAAACCGCTGTTGGAAATTCTGGCAGGAAACAGGGCCACACCGAACATTCTATCCCGAGAATGACCAGGTGGTCTGAATTCCTGGCCGCCTACAACTACCGGTTAAATCACCGACCGGTAAGACTATTGCTCACGCAGCGCTTTGAGCCGCACACCATTGCCCGACATGGACGCTGACCCAGCCCCACAACATCCACCCTCAGCATAGAAACTCTACCCAATCTCCCTGTAACTGGCGTCAGACATTGCCGGGAAACCAATAAAGACAAAAAGTCTGGCGCGGGTTTTGCATTGGGTAGAGAAAGGGTGGCTGGAAACAGAAAACAACGGACAATTCAGGGCATTTGGAACCGACAAACAGAACTGTCAATACAAAAAGGTTGTTTACTATGGGGGGACAGGGTTGTCATTCCGGAGAAACTGCAAAAAAGGGTCTTAGAACTATTGCATGAGGGACACCCAGGCATCGTTAAAGCCCTGGCCAGGAGTTACGCCTAGTGGCCAGGGATGGACAAACAAATCGAGGTCTAGGTGGCAGCATGCAGACCATGCCAAGAATCGAGACCAACCCCCCCGCCGCCCCAATCAAGGAATGGGAGATCCCCAGGGGGCCATGGTCCAGGATTCATATAGACTTCGCCGGACCTACCAAGGGGCACACCTTTCTCATCATGGTAGACGCTTACTCCAACTGGCTGGAGGTAAGCAACATGAGAACCACCACCACAGAGGCCATCACCAAAGAACTAAATAGACTATTCTCAACCCACGGCCTCCCAGACGTCATCATCTCTGATAACGGGCCCCAATTCACCTCACTAGAATTCGAAAAGTTCCTGGCAGAACGGGGAATACGACATGCACTGACAGCGCCGGCACATCCGGCGGCGAACGGAAGGGCGGAACGAATAGTACAATTTACAAAAAAAACAATTCAAAAAATAGAAACCGGGGAGATGCAGGAAAAAATTAATAAAATGCTATTCATACAGCACATAACACCCAACACAACAACCAATAAAAGCCCGGCAGAACTACTAATGGGGAGGAAATTAAGATCCCCACTAGACAGACTGCACCCCACATACAACCCAGAAAAAACCCCCGACTCATCCAGCAAGTACCGGGCATTCATACCAGGCAACACGGTATACGCAAAGAACCTCACCGGGGACCCCCTCTGGGTACCAGCAACCATAACCCAGGTGACAGGTCCCCGCTCGTACCGACTGCAAACAACGGACGGACGAGCATGGAAACGACATATCGACCAATTAAGATCAAGAACCAACATGGGAAAGACAACCGACACGCAAGCCCACACAGAGGAAGGAACCAACCAAGAGGGGAGGGAAGACCCCAGACCCAGAAACCAACCCCAACAAAAAAGAAACCAGGAATACTCACCTGCTGAGCCAGAAGCAGAGGAACGACCCGAAGCCTCGCCAACAGGAAACAGCCAAGCCAGCTCAACCAGCCCGGAAAGACTGAGCGGGAGCATTGAAGGCCGCAGCTCAACCAACCCAGGTAGACCGGGAGGGAGCTGCAGCGGAAGGCCCGGCTCACCATTCCAGGCGGTTCCATCGAGGAGACCGGGGCGACACGGAACCCGGCCGAACCGTCCGGCGAACAAGCAACAACTAACCTGCGCAGGTCCAGTAGGCAAGTCACGGAGCCCGCCTACTTACGGGACTACATCACGTAGAGACCATACCAAGAGGGGAGGGTGTTCTGTACTGTACATTTGCATTCTTGTAAATACCCGTTCCTGATTGGCCAAGCGCGGCGACCCGATTGGCCGGGCGAGCCTCGCCGATTGGCCCTCTGAGAATCTTCCGCGATTGGAGGAAACCGATCGCGGGAGATTAAAGCGAGTGTCATTGGCACGCGGCTCGGCCGGCTAGATCTATATAAGCCGCCGCGCGCTCGAGCCGAAGCAAGCCGATCTTCAATAAAATAAAGAGCTGAAGTCACCGAACCTAGCGTCTTCCTTACGATCGGGAACACAACATTGATCTTCTAGATCAGGGGTGTCAAACTGGCGGCCCATGAGCCAGATGCATCACATGCAGGCCACACCCACACCCACTTTGTGAAGGGGGAAAACATCATGAAATGTCACATGATAGCAAAGTGACGCCACAAGTTTGACACCCATGCTCTAGATGTTGCTGAGCTATAAGCAGGTAACTTCCCATTACAGGGAAAAGTTGTAATTAACAGTCTTCACCTTGGATCCCATACGTAAAATAGGGAGAGCCCTCCTAGGTCTGAGGAGAAAAGTATTCGATCAGTGTGTGCTACCTGCTCTGACATATGCTGGTGAAACATGGACACTAACCTCACAATCGATCACAAAAACTACGAGTGGCACAAAGAGACATGGAAAAATACATGCTCAGTATTACAGGACAAGATAGAAAAATCTGCACATGGATCAAACAAAAGTATACAATATCATCAACAGAGTAAAACAATTGACAGGGAAATGGGCTGGTCACATAGCAAGAAGAACTGATGGCCAGTGCACCAAGGCAGCCATACCACTTCATAAAAAGCTCCCATAAAAGAGAACTAAAACAAGATAGATCAACAACATCAGCAAATATGGCGGGCCCAATTGGCAAAAGAAAGCTCAGGACTGTATTGGTTGGAAACATGCAGAAGAGGCCTTCATCCTGCAGTGGGGTAGAGAATGGCTACAATTATGATGATACATGGAATAACAAGTATAACCCTTTGCGCTCTATTCAAGTCAAAATCTATAGTGGCAAGGGTGGGGAGGAGAGAAAGATATGACACTTGCCTTGCCCAAAAAGAATACCTTTATTTCAATGAAATTCTTATTGGCATGCCAATTGTGGACACAAAGGATTTGTTGTGTTTTAAAATGCCAAGGGTGAATGTTTTTACTGCTGCGTGCTAGGCTTTGATACAGACTGCAAACATTGCATTTACCTCTGTGAACAAGGACTGTAGGAAAAAAAATTGTTGTTTTTATTTTATTTTTCTTTAAAGTAGCAGATAGTTAACTGTAAAGTCTTCACTGCTTTTGTTAATATCCCCAAGGAGCTAGTCATTTCTTATGATGAAATCCTAAGGTTAAAACGTGGAAAATATTAAGTTAAGAACTTATGAAAACAGAGGGCTTATCTCAATACAAAATCCATCAGAAATTGAAATTATTCTTTCTATAGGGATATATTTCTATGAGAATGTTTTTAAAACTCTATTCCCGAGAACACCAGGAAGTCAATTTCATAGGTAATGCACATGGAACATAGAGAGAGAAAGATGAAAAATCATTTTTTTAAAAACAATTTTTCTAAATTAAGACCTCTGTTTTTTGCATTTCATCAAATGGTTTTCTCGCTTTGCTATGATTAAAAATGAAATTGACTTTAAAAAGAAACAGTTTAATCCTTTGAATATTTTTTATGTTGCTCAAAGGAAGCATATTCTCTTTGGAAACAAAATTAGATTTTTAAAATTAAAATCCTTTTGCTGGTGTATTTTCCCATATATTCTCAAAGGGATTTGTTTAATTATATCTAGTTACTTTCCTTATTCTTTATTTTTTTTCCTGTTCTTATTATATTTTATTGTTGTTATATTTTGAGACCCCAGAGTCATCTGGGGACAGGCAGTGTCTAAACTGAATAAATTAAATGTGCTATATAGTCTGCAATAAATTAATTTAGTGATCAGCAATCAGCAGGTTACTAGATAGGTCAGGGTGTGACATATACAGCAACAAAATACATTATACCTGTGAAACATGCATCTTCTGCCCTTGATAAATTTTTACATATGACACAGAAATCTTTTGTTCTGAACTCATACCTCTAGGCCATACATTAAGCCATTTCTCTGAGTTACAAACAACCATTAGCAATCCCTTATAGTTTTATCAGATACTGAAAAATTTCAATAGTTGTGTTGTTTGCCATTATTTCACAGCTATTAGGCTTGGTAGTTTATTACCCACGTAATTTTCTTCTTCTCTTTTCAGCTGATACCTAGGAATGCATATTTTTGCTAAAAGTCATTTTACTTTTTTTTAAAAATACACTAAGGTACCAACTGGTTGGATTCAATTTTTTTTACTTCTGGTTCTGTGGGCATGGTTTGGTGGGCATGGTGTGGCTTGGTGGGCGTGGCAGTGAAAGGATACTGTAAAATCTCCATTCCCGTCCCTACTCCTGTGGGAAGGTTACTGCAAAATCCCAATCCCTCCCCACCCCATTAACCTGCTTTCCATCTCCGTTCTCCTGTGCAGGGCAACAAAAGAAGCCCCAGCTAATTAGCTGGGACTCGGGAGGCAGAGAATAGATGGCGGGGGGCAGTCAGAGGTGGTATTTGCCGGTTCTCTGAACTACTCAAAATTTCCGCTGCCGGTTCTCCAGAACTGGCCAGAACCTGCTGAATACCACCTCTGTAAGGTATTATCATACCCACACAGCTTTCATATCTAAGCTTTGGTTTCTGCCATTAGAGACAATAAGAAACTAACTACCTGTTTTGTTCTGGCCACCTGATCATATTAATAAACTGCTTAGTAGGCAAAGTTGGCAAGATCCCTGCAATTCTCTGTGTTAAACTTTTGTGGCCTAGGTTTCTATATGACTTTTGACTGCGAGTTTTCCCTGAATACAATAAATATCCATTCTTTGATATGAGCATCTCTGTTTGGTCTGTGACTTTGTCTCAAGATGGGAAACACACATCATTCATCTATGAGGAACACTGAAACAGAACGAACTCAGTAGACAGAACTGAAAATAAGTAAAAATCAAACCCAGAAATCAAAATCAAATAAGTCTCATGACATTTTAAGAACTGAAAGAATATAGAATATTCTCTTCTTTTGTTCCAGTGTTATCTGAAGTTCATAAGAACAATGAATAGTCTCAACTGAGAATTCAGCTAGGAGTAAGTCAAAATGCTGAATCTAGAACATTAATTTTAAATTTTAGGACTGTCCCAATTTGTTCAATTAAAAAAAAACATATTTTTTTTTAATTGGAACGTATATTAAAACAGCTTGGTCTTTTCTATTGGCTAGAATGAGAGGAGGGGAGAAGCTGTAACTATTTTGTTCTTTAGCAGATTTTAGCAAAATGGAATTTTAATTCAACTTTTATTTTTTACATCAACTGATAAAGCAGAAAAAATATCTGCTGAAATTTGCAATAATTATTCCACTGAGGGGAACTGCTATCCCATAATTCAGATGAATTGTTCAGGAGAATATTGTAACCAAGTTATTAACGCTTGTGAAACAAGATGCATCAAGATTATCTCCACCTATGTCCTCAGTTCTGGGGCAGACAAAAATTGCTGTCTGGTTAGTTAGATATTTGTGGCCAGACCTACAGTGATTTTATGGCCATAATGACAGATTTGGCACTCCATAATCAAAGATGAGGAAAAATAATATCCAGATTAGTTGAACTTTCCAACTGACTAATAAAGTAGGGATAAATTTGCTTAGTCATATAGATAATTGTACTGTACTGTGTGCCAAAATAAAGATGATAATGAAATACATCATCTTGGACATTGGGACCTATACATACAGTACATCTACCTGTAGCTTTGTACATACAATGTTTGAGGTTATTGCTGCTTTTATCTATATTTAAGCAACTTGGGGCATTTTTAGCATATTGGTATGCAGAGTCATTCCATCAAGCAATTGACTTAAGAATGCTTGGAACATATTCCAACATGTTAACTGCTAAAGATAATCCCATCTTCAAGGTAAGGTAGGAATTAGTAAACAGGCTTTCTGAGACTGCCAATGTGCACTGTATGTACAGTATAAGTGCAAAAAAGGCTACTACCAATACATTTTCAGATTTTAGTATTATTACTTCTTTATGGCTTTCAGAGAGGGAAAAAGCGGCAGTTAAAAATTTTCTATATTTTTTTTTTTGAAACTATGATGTCTTCCAAAAAACCCTGCTCTGTTTTCAAAATTTGGTGAGTTAAAATAGATCCCCTTGATATGCATTAAAAGGAAGATAGCTTTGAATGAAATGCATATGTGAAAATTAGTTTCAGAATAAAAACAAATCGATTATTTGGTTTTTAAAAAATGATTATTTGGTCAAAAAAATAGTTTTGTAATAGACAAAAACAATTTTTGATTATTTATTAGCTTAATAATAATGAATCAAATGTTTTAATGACTTTTTACATTAGATTAATAATTCATTTGGATATACAATGTATAATACTCACCTTTTACTTAAGATGAATTGCTCTCAGGTATCCTCTGATTTTCTTCTATTTTTTTCTACAGGGAAAAAATGAGGATGCAATGCCAGGCAAAATGAATGTGAATTCAAGATATCCATTTGCAAACCTTCTGGTGGAAAAAAAATATTTTTCAGCTGAGACACCTTGTTTCAGTTTTATCTCTTTTAAGCAGCCACAGTGGCACTCAGTGGTCATCTACACTATTGACCAGTATATAAATTCCAATGTTTTCACTGTATTTGTACAATAAATCAGGTGGTTTTCTCACCTCTAGACATACTGCATTGATCATTTACAAAACCTGAAGCTTTTAGTAGATCTCTGGGACTACCCCACGTCTCATGTGTGGTACATTTATACTTCAGCTGTCTGAAGTGATATAATTGATAAGTGAAGTAAAAATTCTGAGGGTCATACTTCAGTAAAGCTAATATGCTTCCTGTACTCACTTAGGTCTCAGTATAGATCCTGGGATTATGAACACAAAGCAAATAGCAACAAGATAAAGAATCAAGATATCTACAGTGGGATGTTTGAGAGACTACTTTTTGGAAAGGAAATGTCCCTTCCATTTTCACAAATGGAAAACTATTTTCGGCTACCTTCATTCAGGCTTTCCCATCATGGTGCCCTTAAAAGATACTGAACACTACTTTGGGAATGTTTAGCCTATGTATTTCAGGAAAGAGAACAAAAATAAAATAGAAAGAATTTCCCCAAAGATGGGCTCCAGCATGAATCCAAAAGCTTGAAAGACAAGACTTCAGGTCCTGGTGACGGATCCAGATTGGATCCTGCAAAAGAAAAATTCTTATCATGTATTTGCATCTATTTTTAGGAACATCTGTCATTTCTGATCAACTCACTATTTCATTGCATGGCATAATGGTTTAGGGTGAACAGGAAAAAATTCCATTTTCATAGACTAGCTATGATTGGATTTCTCAACTAAATTACAGACATCAACAGCCGCCATGTCTCCAGTTTTTAAGGAACTGATGGATCATGTTCAGAATGTAATTTGCTAAGATGCTTAAATCTATTTCTCGTCATCACTCTTTTTGTATTAGCATCTATTATTGTTTACATAAAGATGGGACTTTCCATCAGTCTGCTTTCAATCCAGTGTTTAGCCTATTCATATCTTTCTGAATCTTGATTCTGTTTCCTATACTAGCAATATTTCATTGTGGATGTCATTGCAAAACAGAGAAACATCTGCTCTTCATGTTCATGCAAGTCATTTATAAAAGGGTTGAATTCTGCCCAAGACAAAATTCTCTTGCTTTTCGTTAAGACTCTCTTCTAGTTTATTCAGTCATTAATTACTAGTTTATTAGATATGGTTCCATCAGCTGTGGCTCCAACTACTAGTATGAAAAACCATGCTGATGCAGTGGTTAGAATGAGGTATTACAGGGTAACTCTGCCCATAGTCAGGAATTTGATCCTGACCAGCTCAGCATTCCATCCTTCTGAGGTCAGTAAAATGAAGACCCAGATTGTTTGGGCAATTCGCTGACATTTGTAACCCATTTAGAGACTGTTGGAAAGCATTATGGAGTATATCAGTCTATGTCCTATTGCTATTTTCTTAAATGTGCCCCCTCTCCCATAAAAAAGGAATATATAGAAGCCTATAGCATTCCTGCAAGGCCATTAAACGGGGCTTTTTTCTTTATAAATTATTGACTAGCTTCTAATATTTTAACCATTATTTTTGAGATGCTCAGAGGAAAAATTACAATTGATGAACTGTTTTTGAAATACAGTCAGTAGTGTTAAAAATTATTTTCATTCTAATAAGAACCAAACCTGTCTTGAATGTTTAAGTACCTCAGCCATACTCCATGACTGCTCAAAGAAAATTACCAATAACTCTAATGTCTGTAACATTCTTCAGTATTTTGGGATATAATTCACCTGATCTGCCAGTACCCTGGAATATAATTCAACTGTTACCTTCAATACACTTACAGTTTGTTTAATTATGTTTTACCTGCATTTTCTGTATACTCTTCCTTACATTGTACATTATTTTTCACATTTCTCAACCTAAAAGTAGCTGTTTTTATCCCGGACAACTAAGACTAAATATGAGCTTCAGTAATTCTGCTTTCAGTTCTCTTCATAGTCCATTAAAAATTTATCACATTCTTCAAGTAGTGAGTCTTTCTTATAGAATCTTTTATAAAGACTTAAGTCTCCCTTCTAACCAAATCTTTATTGGCTACCTTAATCTGATATGCAAACTATGGATCACATGAAAGCACCGTATGAGAGAGGGCACCATTGCAGGTAAAAAAGATGCAATATCACAATACAGGTTCATTGACTTACACATATAAAACTGGTGATGAGAACCTATGCATATGACTCAACTGGTTATTTTTCTTATCTAATTATATTTAGTATATTTTTAATATTTAAAAAAATATTTTGTGGGAACTAAGTGGAATTCTGCACTAGGCACCCTTGTATGAGCCTTATTAGCAACTTGATATTTCTGGTTGTATACTCCATCTTTTATCATAAATACATATTGAAGAGTCAATATATAAGAATACAATAGTAGCTACAATGGTTTCTTCTGAAGTTTTCCATTTGCCATCCTCAATGGCAAGTTTTGCAGCTGTCTGTTCAGAACCTTCTATTTCTTTTATTCCTTTATTTTTCAATTGTGTCCAACTTTTGAGACATTCTGAAACTGACTTTCCTAAAGTGCAGGTGAAATGTTCAACCATGACTGTTCATGTTCCTGCAATTTTTTACTTCAGCTATCAGTTCTTACCGGGGTAGGATTCTACCGGTTCAGTCCGGTTCAGGTGAACCGTTAGTGGTGGTGACAATTTGGCCCTGCCGATCCGCCACTTCCCTATTCTATCCTATTCTATCCAGGGTTTTCAGCTCAGCTGTTTGGCATGGCACAGCGGATTGCCACTCCTCAGTTAATTTACTGACCAGGACTGCAGCAGAAGGCAAGTTTTAGAGCTGAAAAAGCAGCATTTTTCAAATGCTGCACATGAAGTGTACATGCGTGCACAAAGTCTGCGCTCACCGAACTGGTTGTTACACCGGTTGAATCACACCCCTGGTTCTTACCTATTTGATGGGAGCCATTATTCCTTCTTCTGGCAGATAAAGATAACAGCAAACAAACAAAGCATAAAACAAAATGAATGTGAATTCAAGAGCTTTGATTTCTTATTCTTATCAGAGATGTATTTGAAAGAAATGTACTCTTTGAAAATATTATAGTTTGCTACAGGAAATGATTATCCATTCCAGGCAACTGTAGAACTGTAGATCTGTAGTGCAATGCCAATTTTGTGGATTGTAAATAGAACTTGCTGTCATTATCTACATATGATCAAGTCCCACCTACAAAGTTTTGCTGCTTCCTTTATCAAGCATGATCTTGTTTTAAATATTTGACAGTACTTAGTTCTACAGTGTTGTTTTCTTTCCTGCAACTTTTGGATTTAAATTAAAATCTTTCTTAATTAGACTTGCAAGGCACCTTCAGTGTTTTAAAAGTTTGCCTCTCTTCTCAAAAGTCTATTGAATTTGTAATAAGGAAAGGTACCAAGACAAAAGTTAGAAAATTATTTGGGATTATTGCCAGATTTAGCCAACAAGACAGATTGGTGAAAAATGCTTTCTTCATTAATATGGCCCAAACTATGGTTTCTTGTGATGACATCTGATAAAAGTCAGAAAGGACAAGTTTACTTTTAAATGAAATGTGTTACAAAAAGTTTAATTATGGATTTCAGAGACTCTGAAGCGTGACACAATTAAATACAATATTCTAGCTAGTGTATTGCTGATTTATGCATTAATATGATATATTATCCATCAATGAGTAGAATGATTCAGAAAATTACAAATGTCAATGGGAGTAGCTAAAACCAATATGGAAATATACAGTACATCATATTTAGGAAATGTTTATTGTAATATATCCATTATCAGAAAATAGATTTCATTGTACATAGTTTTAAGAATTGCAATAATCAGAAACAATGATTTTGCAAAGAGCTCTGCCACCATTACTAACAAGATACTACTAAATGGATTTGCAGATAATTAACAAAGTATACAGGAAAAAATCATCATTGGATTCCCACACTTAACAAGTAAAGCAGGACCAATCTTTTTACAATATAAAAGCTTCTTCGGAACTTCAAAGACAATAATTTGTACTACACAACAGAATGCTGCAACCTGTCAACAGTGGTGTCCCCCAAGGCAGTGTTCTAGGACCAACTGTCTTCATACTCTACATAAATGACCTCTGTGATCATATTAAGAGCAACTGTGTTCTCTTCACCAATTAAAGCTATTCAACACCACCGACAATACTGCTACCCTTCAAAAAGACCTCAACTTGTTCTGGAGGGAGGAGCTGGCGTCACGACGATATGGAATGCAGTCTTAAAGGTCTGAGATCGCTGCCGATATCTTTGCTCCTGGATGGTCCAAACGGATCTAAACTGTCCCAAAGAGATGGTGAATGTAAAGAGCGCATCCTGTCGATCCCAGGGATACTGCAAAGTCCCTGGTAGATCCAGGAGAAGCTCTTTTTGGCAGCGGCAAAGAGGCAGCCATTAAAGCTGCTAAAGTTGGGACAGCTCCAAAATGAAAGAGAATGGAAAGAGAAAGTGTGCCGGTTTGGTGAGAATTTTTTCTTTACTTTAAGATTTAAAAGGACACCCTAAGGAAAAGAACAAATCTGTAAAATCTCAGACAGAAGTGATTAAGCGGTGATTTTAAATGGGAAGTCAAATTAATTTTTTCTTTTTTCTTTTGCTGGACTCTTCATATATGATTTTTTACTTTGAACTGGACTGGTCTTTTTTTTTTCTACCTTATTTTTTCTCTTTTGTCTCTTCTCCTTTTTGTCTTTATAATATTTTAGGCTAGAGATTCCCTTTTAGATTTTTTTTCTCTAAACCCTTTTTAATTAATTTTTATAATAATTTGTTTGGAAAAGGAGGGGGAAAGTGAAAACAGAGGAAACTTTGTAACAGTGCCAATTAGAGGCTTAGAAATATTGTTTCTCTTTTTTTCTCTCTTGACCAGACAAAGCTGAGAAAGAATTCAGACTTCTTTTCAAGGACTTTGAGCCTGTCTGATAAGATAGAGGAAAGAGCATGGTAGCGTATTGTTGCAGGTGCTCTTCTGGGTTTCTATCAGTAGCTGGAGTCTGGTGTTGAAGTATACAGAAAAAAGATGATAAGACTCTAGAGAAGACTTAACAAAAGCCTTGGATAACTAAATAGGTGCAGTGTGTTCTTTTTCTCTTTTTTAAGCTGGGTTAGTCGTCACACCCTCTCCTTATCAGCTTATTATTTGTAATAGTCATTTGGCTCTTTGGCCTTTTGGAACTTGCTTTTGTCTTTCTTTTTGCTTTTGGATTCTAATTTTTACTTTTGCATTTTATTTTAAAGGAAAAGCTTTAGTATTAATGTTTTCCTTCTTTTTTTTTTTTAAGGGAGTAGTCTTTTTTCTCTCTCCCACTCCTGCATTTTTTATTTACTTTCCATATTGTTTTTGTGTGTGTGTGTGGCTTTCTTTCTTTCTTTCTTTCTTTCTTTCTTTCTTTCTTTCTTTCTTTCTTTCTTTCTTTCTTTCTTTCTTTCTTTCTTTCTTTCTTTCTTTCTTTCTTTCTTTCTTTTTTTTTTTGTATACCTTTTCATACCTGAGACTTTTTAATTGGATTAAGGTGTTGAAGAACCTGAAGAACTTCTTTTTTTTCTTCTTTAGTGTTTTACTTTTTATTTTTCTGCCTTCTACAAAGTTTAACAATTTTTTCCTTTTTCTGTTTATGTTTTTTTCTTCCTTTTTTGAGTTTTTATTGTTATTTAACTAATTGATTAGATTAAGGTATACAAGAACCTGAAGAATCTTTTTTTTATCTTGCTTCTTTTTTCCCACTATTTTTACTTGGAATTACAATTGGTTATTTCACGAGTGGATTAAGGTCTAGAAGAACCTGGAGATTTTGAATCATCTGAAATGAGCAGGAAACTAACAGCGGCTGGTTCTCAGTTCCTACTTCTTCCTCTTCACCATCTGGAGGACAACGCTCAATACAGACAATGTTACAATAAGAAAAATAACAGGAAAAGGTGACACTGCAGATGTTAATGCAAGGAATTCAAAGCATACAAGCAAGAACAGAGAATATCAAAAAGAGAATAGAAAAAACTGATGAAAAGCTGGAGAATATTCAACAAATGATGATGAAGTATGATGAGAGATTCCAAAAAAATTGAAGAAGATAAACAAAGAGATAAGAAGATTGGAGATATTGATGGCAGATTAACAGTGGGAGATTAACAAGATAAAAGTAGGATGCTGAGATGGGAGATGGACAGATCAGAATTTTATCTCAGATTCCAAAACATAGAGGAAGAAAAGGGACAAAACTTAGCTGAGATAATGATAGAAATCTTGGCTGAAGCTCTGGAAATAACCAAAGAAAAGATGATGGATGGAATAGACAAGGTTTTTTGAGTCTTCACAAGATATGCAATGAGAAATATACCAATAGAAGTTCACATCAGATTTACAAAGAAAGCCATTAAAACACAAATATTGCAAGTGGCAAGAGAAAAAACATTGAAATATAAAGACAAGGAGATTGTGGTCCTGAAACAAGTACCCAGAAGAGTGAGAGAGATGTGAAGAGAATAATGATTCCTGACTAAAATTCTACTTTAAAAAGAGGTGTATTATAGATGGCTGATTCCAGAAGGGTTAATGTTCACATGGCAAGAACAGAGACACAGAATTGGCTCAACTGAGAAAGCTGAATTATTTTATACTGAATACTTTGGAGGGAAAGAGGAAGAGACAGAAAAAGAAATATCACTAATTGAATTCCAAGAGGACTGCCAAATAGCGACTGAAAAAGAAGAAGGTGCAGTAGGCGGAAAGGTAGAAGTTAAGGAACAACGTGAACCAAGATCTACGAAAGCTGCCAAACCTACTTATAAAGTATAACCAAGGAAGAGAAAAAACTGATTGCAATTAATATAAACAGACTTAACTCAGCTGTTAAAAGAAGGAATTTTTTCTATAAATTAGAGAAATTAAAATTTGATATAATCTGCCTACAAGAAGTACATATTAAAAAGCAACTTGAACAACTGTTGATACAGCCAAAGTTAGGGAAAATATTTACTTCTTTGACACTGTCAGCTGTTCGTCCAAGATTGAGGGGGTGAACGATAAGATATCAACTCACTCCTATAGCTTCAGTGAAGTTTTTTATTCATCTTCCACACCACAACAACAGGTAACAGCGATCAAATTATGTTTAAAGTCAGCTCTGGGTTTCGTTGCAACCCAGAGCTGTATTTATACATGTTATACTTTGGATAACAACATAATTACTATAACAACTTGCCGTCTGGCTTCATTGCCGAACATCCAACATCCTTAAATTAAAGAAACATGGTAACTGCACCTTTCCTCTGTCAATGAGTCCATGTACCCTCATTTATTTGTTATCATTATTACAACATCACCCCCTTGACATCCAGCCATGAATCATTATTATTACACCACTCCTTCTCAGGAAGCTGATGTTAGTTATTTGAAGAATATTCATTATAGCGTCCACGTGGTAACACTAGGCAAGTGAAAGAATATGGTCGTATCACATCCTGGCTGTCTCGGCTCCAGTCCATTCTTTATTGGAATCGTGACAGACACAATGCAAGAAAAGAGGAGTGGTTAAAAATATTATCCCAGCAAAATTGATCCATACAGATGACGATGGAAGATTATTAATGGTGGAAATAATGGACAATAATATGAAAACACTCCTGATCGCAATCTAAGCCCAGAATGACAATCAAGAAGAATTTTATAGAAAATTACATAGGAAAATAATTGAACTGGACTATGCTAATATTGTTATGATGGGAGACTTTTATGGAATTGTAGATAATAAGTTGGACTATACAGCAGAGAAAACAACAAAGCAAAACAGAAAGACTCTCCCTAAATCTTTTTTTAATATGATAGATGAAGTAAATTTAAAAGATGCATGGAGAGAAAGAAATGCTAAGACTAAACAATACACCTTCTATTCAAACAGACATTTATCATGGTCCAGAATAGATATGATATGGATGTCAACAGAATTGTTAGCCAATATTCAAGAAATAAATATTGAATCAAGTATTTGGGCAGATCATAATCCAATGACAATTAAATGGAAAGGACAAAGAAGAAGATCTAGATGGACGTTAAATAATACTATACTAAAAGAAAAATACTTCATACAGAGGATGGAGAAAGAACTGGCTTTTTTCTTTAAAGAAAATAAAAAAGAAGACATATCAATGCAGAATGTATGAGATACAATGAAGGCATATGCCAGAGGCTTGATAATAGACTATACAAGGAAAAGAAATACCACAAAAAGACTAACCACTAAGACATTAGAGGATGAGTATAAAGGACTTGAAAAAGAGTTACAGAAAATGCCACAGAAAAAGGACATTAAGTTAAAAATGGATATAATTAAACATAAAATGGGATTAATGGAAAAAGAAGAATTAGCACAGAAAATCAGAGGTGCGAAACAGAACTATTTTGAAGATGCAAATAAACCAGGTAGATGGTTAGCATACACACTGAAAAAGGAGAACGAATCAAGAAAAATATTGCAATTAATAGATGATCAAGGCCAAGTTTCCTATGGAAGTAAAGAGAAGAAGGAAATTATATGAGACTATTACAGGAAACTATACACACAAGAGAATATTGATGATGAAAGAGTTAAATAGTACTTACAGAATGCTAACCTACCCCAGATACCTAGAGATTGAAATAATTTTAGAAAGCAATATAACGGTGATGGAGTTAACTGAAGCACTTAAGAAGCAAAACAGTGCAAAGGCACCAGGCCCAGATGGACTTCCAGCGGACTTTTACAAAACACTATAAGAATCGTTGAATATTCCATTGTTAGAAGTTATGAATTAAGTTATGTTAAAGAAGAAGATACCTAAATCATGGTCAGAGGCTTATATTACACTGGTCCCAAAAGAGGAGGCCGACCCATTATAAATCAAGAACTATAGACCTATTTCCCTACTAAACGCAGATTATAAAATCTTTGTTTCAATATTGGCAGAAAGACTTAAAAAATACCTAAATAATTTTATTCACCCTGATCAAAATGGATTTCTGCCAAAGAGACAAATTAAAGACAATATGAGAGTAATCTTGGACATTTTGGAATACTACAAGGCACACCCTGAAAAACAAATGGCTTTGATATTCTTAGATGCACAGAAAGCATTTGACAATGTGAATTGGTGATTTATGTTATTACAGCTGGAACAGAGGGTTTTGGTAAAAAAATTCATCCAAGCAATAGAAGCTATATATCATAAGCAAACGGACTCTATTGATATAAGAAAAGGAACAAGACAAGGGTGCCCACTGTCACCTTTGTTGTTTGTGTTAACCTTGGAAGTGCTAAACAGAAATATTAGAGAAGAAAAGGGCATAAAAGGGATGAAAATTAAAAAGGAAGAATTTAAATTGCAAGCATTCCCAGATGATCTAGTTTTCATTTTAGAAGACCCACTAGAAACAGCATTAAAACTGATAGAAAAGATAGAGGTATATGGGAAGGTGGCTGGTTTGAAAATAAATAAAGACAAAACAAAGATTTTGACAAAGAATATGTTATCAAAACAAAAGGAAGAACTGGCAGATGTATTGAAAATCCAGGTCACAAATAAGATCAAGTACTTGGGGATACATTTGACAGCAAGATGTAGTACATTAAAAGAGAATAACTATATTAAACTTAAGCAGCAGATAGCGCTAGATTTGGCGAAATGGGAAAATTTACAACTGTCATTAATAGGGACAATATCAACAATCAAGATGAATATATTACCCAGAATTTTATATTTGTTCCAAACAATTCCAATTAGGCTTGGAAAAGATTATTTTGAAGATTTAAATAAAATTGTGTTGAAATATATATGGCAAGGTAAGAAAGCGAGAATAAAACTAAAACTTTTGCAAGATGCTAGAATAAGAGGAGGATTTGGTTTGCCTAATTGGGAGTTGTACTACCAAGCTACAAATTTGATGTGGGTTAAGGAATTGATAACATTAAGAAATGCTAGATTGCTGACATTAGAAGGACATGATCTGTTGTTGGGGTGGTATGCTTTTTTATGATGTAAAGGAACTAAAACACAGGGGTATTTTAGAAGACATTATATACGGGAGGCTCTGTGGTTAAATTGTGAGAAGACTAAAAGACAATGTTATTTGAAAATTCCAGTCTGGCTATCAACTATTGAAGTATTTTATCCTATAATATACAAAAAGGAACAAACAGTTAAATATGGTGAAATATTGAATGAAAAGGGTGAACTTAAATCTATGCAAAAACTAGAGGAACAAGGTACAAAGATGAATTGGTTTTCATATGCGCAAATACATTCAAGGTATGATAAAGATTCTAAAATAGAAACTTTCTATGATAAATTGACTGATTTAGATAAGATTTTGACAGGTACTGATGAAAAAGTGATTAAAAAATTGTATGGATATTTATTAGAAATTAAACTAGAACAAGTCAAAGAAATAATGATTGCTTGGAAGAAGAATTTTGGATATGGGATTGATCTAGAGAAATGGCAAAAATTGTGGTCTCAAATTATAAAATGACAATGTCAACAGCATATAAAGAAAATTTGTATAAGATGTTTTACAGGTGGCATTTCCCCCCGACAAGAATAGCAAGAATGTTCAAGAACAAATCTGGAAAATGTTGAAAATGTCATCAGATACCTGGCTCATATTACCATATGTGGTGGACTTGTGCACATGCCAAAAAATATTGGACTAAAATCCACACATGGTTGGAAAAAATGACAAAAAAGCATATAAACTTGAAACCAGAGATATTTTTATTGGGAATTTTACCTGAAATATATAGTAAAGAATTGAAATATTTTATTGTAAATGTATTAACAGCGGCTAGGATTGTACTTGCCAAAAACTGGGAAAATGAGAAAATACCATTACAGGAGGAAATCATTAAGAAAATATTGGAATGTGCTGAAATGAGTAGATTGACATTTGAAATCAGAGAACAAGAAGATAAACAATTTCATAAAATTTGGGATCTATTCTATCAATGGTCAGACAATAAAACATGGTAATGAAATATGCAGATTTTTAGAACATAATGAATATATAAAGATGTATTTTTATTATATCTACAAAATGATTATAGGATAGATTTGAGATGATAATATGAACTGTCATAAAACAAGTTAAGTAAAATATGGATTATCTTGTAAAACATGACAAATGATATAGTCAAATGATTGATTAATAATGATACTAATGTATTTAGGAATATTTGATTGACAATATGAGAACATATACAATGTAATTGTAATTGAAGACTACGAAGTGGAAGCACAAAACAATTTGTAAACCAACTGACACACTGTATGCACATATATGGAAGATGGTTTGATGTTTTTATGTTGTGTTTGTTTATGTTTGTCTTAAAAACAATAAAACTTTTTTTAAAAAAGAGCAACTGAGTTCTCTCTGCCAATGATGTAAAGCTATTCAACACCACCAACAATACTGCTACCCTTCAAAAAGACCTCGACTATGTATCAGAAAGGTCAAACAAATGGCAACTTCAAATCTCAACAAATAAATGCTCTGTCTTACATATTGGCAACAAAATTCAGAAAATAAAATACAAGCTGAATAATAAGGCCTTGTTGATGATCCAAACTCTGATTATCTAAGTGCTAGAGTCTACTGTAACTACATAGCCTAACCCATAACCACACCAAACTTGATTGCAGGAAAAACGACTTCAGCAACAGAGTGGTCAATGTCTGAAATACTCTATCTGACTCTGTGGTTTCTTCCCCAAACCCCAAAAACTTTAACCTTAGATTGTTTACTATTGACCTCACCCCTTTCCTAAGAGGTCTGTAGGGGGCGTGCCTACCTTCCCTGTCCTATTGTTTCTTTTTATTTTTCTTATATGTACATTTCATGTATTCATAACTATGTTATACTTATACCTGTTATCTTATAATCACTTGACAGAATAAATAAAATAAATAAATTCATGATGATTTTGCATGGATGAAGAACTAACACGATAAACCAAATGTCCAAGATTTCCTATTTGCCGACATTATTTATAAATTTGATGGAAGAACTCATTTTGTTCTTCTTCAGAAATCACCACCTGGTTGTGCCAAGATACTGGACATTTCAGCTACTGAAATTGAGTGCCTGATACAAATACCTCTTTTGTAATTTGAATGAAAAGTTTCCTTGTCTATATGCAGAAATCTCTTGGAAAGACAAAGCCATATATTGCTTCTTCAGATGAACATAAAAAAAAACTTTATCTCCATCTTCTTTGACAAGCAAATACTCCAATCAATAGTTCACTATTACCATTAGAGAAGAGGGGAGAAAAAACCCTCTTCTAAAGTTCCTTCATTTTAATTAAGCATCCAATTTATATATTATATAGTGCATAACAGAATTATAATTTTAATCAATTGAATCAATAAAGCTTTAATTGATTCATTGGAGGGGCAAATTTTACCAGTGAAAAAGAGTACTGAAGGTAGATTTTACAGCTACTTTTGATTCTTGATGTATTACTGAAATAGGGAATGAATTTAAAAAGTCCCCTTTAAAAATTAACTGTAGCTTTTGCTTATTGCAGAGATTATTTCTGTCACACTTCAGACTCTCAAAAGGACATTTTTACCATGGTTTAGGAAATATGCAAATATGCTTAAATGTAATTCAGAGATCAATTAATGAATCAAATGACAGGTGATTAATCAACTGAAATTATTTAATCAGTTGATAGCTCTAAGATAATAATATGAAATAGTGTATTCTCTTACAGTCCCCAGGTTTTCCCATGAGTGGCTTCATTTAAGTTGGAAAGTATTTATAGGGACTTTAATAAGATATTAAATTATGCCTGTAAACCTCAAATGAACATTTTGAAGCAGGATCAATATGTAAGATTATATGGGGGGGGGCTATCATCTATTGTTAGCTTCCTTAAGACCTATCTGCTTTGTTGTGATTACAACAAACTGATTTATACTAACCGTAATGATTAAAGTTTAGCCCACTCAACATCTACCTGCTAGTTTAAACAATTGCAAACCTATTTGTGATCCTTGTGAATTAGACCAAACCATAATGTGTGCAGATAAAAGCAATATTAATGGTCTCTCTACAGGAATATATCTATACACAAACAGATGACAGAATACAATTAAAATGGCAGCATCTTGTTTTGAAAAACAGTACATTCAGCCTCCCTTGGTGACATGTTGGCACGAATGTGGTCAGGTTGTATGGCCCAGGGTCTTTCCATTAAAGGAACAGGAGAAAGCCCCCCCCCCCCTTCTTTCGCTAGACACCTCTGCTTCTGATCAAGGATAGGGTAAGATGGGACTTCCAGGTAAATCAAGAGTAGGAAGTTTTCATCCCTCTTTCCCATCCCCCACAGACTACTTTCTTACAAATACCTAGATAAACCATTCTAGCTATTGGTCAAAAACCTATGTCCCACAATAATGAGAGTTATTGATTTGCCCACAGTTCATGAAATCCTGGCTCTTCTCCCAAGCCATAGGGCAAATTGGTGGTTATTTATTGATATGAAAAGTTTGTCTTCTAGGCATGTCTGTTTCCTTTTTTATTGATTTAATTTTTAAAATTTAAGTACCCAGAGTTATGTACAGTTGAGTTTAACAGCCTGCAAATTGTATTTCATTTATTCATAAATAAATGAAATCCATCCATCACAATTCTTAATCTTTTCCCTCAGTAAATTACTAGAAGGGTTTCATTCTGCAGCCTGGTCTAAAGGTTTCCTACCTAGGTATCTTTCTATATGTGATGTACTCTATTGTGGTTTGATATTTGATAAGAAAATACTTGACTGATGGGTTGCTGGATGAATAGCACCAATAGAGTCACTGCTGTCTGCACTAGCTTGAGCTGATGTTTTAGAACACCCTGGCATTCTCATGACATTGCCAAGAGTTCAATCCTGACCAGCTCAAAATTGATTCAGCCTCGCATTCTTCTGAGGTCAGTAAAATGAGGAGCCATATTGTTAGGGCAATAGGCTGACTCTGTAAAGTGCTTAGAGAACACTGTAAAACACTATGAAGTCTATGTACTACTGCTACTATCCATGCATTAATGTTGAGTTAATGTCACTATTCTCTTGAGCTGAACCAGCAGGAGAATGGGAAAATTGTTCATTCAGCAACATCTAATATATCTTCTGTGCTTATGTTTTGTATTTTCACAGCATAGTGAAAATGTTCCTGGTACAAGTTGAGAATACTTATAATTGTCCATTGTAATTAGCTGTGGATGAAAAAAAGATTATCAATTCTTGGCCATCTTAAAATATTACTTAAGGGCCAGTATTTTTGCATTTAAATGTTTTCATTTAATATGAATTAAATTGTTACTTGGAATATTTTAAATTGACATGATAACTTGATTACTCCCACCACTTAAATAGATTTCATAATAATTTCTGTAGTTGCTTGATGGTTGATCTAATAATTCCAGCCTTGAGAACACTGGGGTGCCTACAATTCAGTTTTAAGTAATCCATGATTTATAAGGCTGTTAAATTTGATAAGAAGGGAACAAGTACATGTAGTACAATTGCCATTATTAAGACTATTTGCTAATTAACAGTGACAACTTAAGATATGCTCTTATACCCTAAACAGCAGTATACTTACATCTCCTTTAATGGTCATATCCAGCACGTGCATAAAATCTTCTAGTCAAGAAATGAGAAAGAATGAACCCATCCCAAAATATGAACCAAGATTTTGTAATCTACCCCAGAATAACAACTAGATGTATTCCTAGAACCCCTTAAATTCTCAGTAATTTCTTCCAATTGGCAGTAAGACTTATGATATTTGGAGTATGGATTCTTTTGTTTTGATAAAGGAAAGCAAGAAAGGTATAAGCTACAGTTGTCTGTAAACTACTATGAAGAGTCATAGGTTTAATGCAACAAAAAATACATACAAGAGCACGTTTGGAACAGTGGTTAAGGTGTTGGCCTAGAAACCAAGGGACTGTGAATTACAGTCCCACTTTAGGCATAAAAATGCCAAGTGAGTGGGCTAGTCACACTGCCACAATCCTACTCACTTCACAGGGTTGTTGTGGGCAAATTGGAGGGAGAAGACGAAGAATATTGGCATGTTTGAATGAATTGTATACAAAAAAGGGCAGGATTAGGGTTAAATTTTTTAAAATGTTGCAAGCATTTATAACATTATATATTTATGAAATAGGTTAGGAAAAGAACTTCCACAAAGCAAAGAACAATAGTAAAAATGCTACAAGTGATCTAAGCACTTAAAGTCAAACAACCAAAATTAAGAGCTAAAACAAGACAACCAAATATTAACATTTGCCCCCAACAATCTGGGTCTTCATTTTACCAATCTCACAAAGATGGAAGGCTGAATCAACCTTGAGCTCGGTGAGATTCAAACTGCCAAATTTCAAGCAGCCAGCAGTCAGTAGAAGTAGCCTGCAGTACTGCATTCTAATCATTGCACCACCACCCAACCCAACCTATACCAACACTAAAATATCCCAAGTAAAATAGAACTATTTTTCTATGTTTTATAAAAAGCCACCAGGATCAAACTAATTGAAAATTTGGGGTATACATTTCTACAGTGTCAGGAACCTTACAGAAAAGTTTTCCTCTGAACCTCCATCCCTTAAGCATTCACTTCCAGGAGAATCACACAGAATGGATAGATTTGGACCAGTTGGATTTCCAGTGGCTCTATAAAGACAGCTCTGTGTACAATGGGTAACAGTATCTAGTTGCATGATAAGATCATGAGCCACTGTCACAAGGACAGTAGATATTTGGCAGATCTCCTTTGCTATATTCATCTTTCATTTTGAAAGTATCAACTCAGCTGCTACTAACGATATGCTGCCAGTTTCCACAGCTAGTATCAGTGCTGAGTTACCTCAGAGAATTACCCAAAAACATAATAGCCCCTTTGTCTTCATTATTTCCCTTCCCTGTTGTTTTCAGCAACCACTAGAAGACACTGGGAGATCCATTTTCATGTCTCTGACTCTGAAAGTGAGTATTAAGCTAAAATCAATACCTGCAATTTTCCTTGAATATCCTAAGCTTCCTTATGGGGTTTCTCCCTCCTCCACCAAACCTCCCCCCCATCTACACACCAATTCCATAGATTTATGTAATCATTAATCATTTTGACAAATAAGAGTTTGGTCACCTGCATTCTTCCTGCTGGGTTCCTGAGGCAGTAGCAAATTGCCTAAGCTTACACAACAACCATAAAGAATAAGTTGCAGTCTTCCACAGCAAGAGAGGAAGAATTGAACAGTTTCTACATATAAGATAATTTTAGAAGTGAGCTGCATGGAAGTTCATGATGGGAGAAGTGGGAGCTAGGAGTTGAAACTAAAAGCAAACCAATGTACACACAATAGATTAAAATTACAAAAGGACGTGTTTTAGGTAGAAACAGTCGGTCCACTAAAGAGAAAAGATGGCAAGGAAGTAACAGGCAGCAGAGAGAAAGCAGAACTGCTTAACTCATTCTTTGCATCCATCTTCACGCAAAAAGAAACTGTAGCTCAACCCACCAAAAACATAACTGTAAAAGACAGACCAGAAATAAAAATTAAAATAAGCACACACAAAAAAATAGTAAGAGAACACCTGTCTGATCTTGATGAAAACAAATCACCAGGGCCTGATGGATTACATCCCAGAGTTTTAAAGGAGCTGGCAGAGGTAATCTCAGAATCACTGCACCATATCTTTCAAAAATCCTGGAGCACCGGGGAACTACCAGAGGACTGGAAAAGAGTTGATATGGTTCCCATCTTCAAAAAAGGGAAAAAAAACAGACCCAGGAAACTATAGACCAATCAGCCTAACATCAATACCCGGGAAGATACTGGAAAAGATAATAAAAAACAGATCTGCCAACATTTAGAAACAAGTAAAGTAATAACTAGCAGTCAGCACGGGTTTGTTAAAAACAGGTCATGCCAAACCAAACTTATTTCATTCTTCAACACAGTGACTAAATTAGTAGACCAGCAAAATACTGTGGGCATAATATATTTAGATTTCAGCAAGGCATTTGACAAAGTACTTCTTAGACAAAGTACTTCACAACCTTCTTCTTAGTAAGCTAGAAAAAAGTGGAATAGACAGCACCACCACTAGATGGACTCGCAACTGGCTGGCAAACCGTACTCAATGAGTAGTCCTTAATGGGTCTAAGTCTACATGGAGGGAAGTAAGCAATGGGGTGCCACAAGGTTCCGTCTTAGGCCCAGTACTCTTCAATATCTTCATTAATGACTTAGATGAGGGAATAGAAGGGGAACTTTGCAGATGATACTTAGCTGGCAGGAATAACTAACACTCAAGAAGATAGGCTCAAGATCCAGATGAATCTTGATAGACTAGAACACTGGGCCATATCTAACAAAATGAAATTCAATGTAAGGAAAAGTAAAGTCCTAAACTTAGGCAAGAAAAACCAAAAGTACACATATAGACTGGGTGAAACCAGGCTCAATAGCAGTAACTGTGAGAGGGATCTTGGAGTCTTAGTGGACAACCAGCTAAATATGAGCCAGCAGTGTGCAGCAGCAGCCAAAAAATCTAATGCAATCCTAAATTGTATTAACAGAGGGATACAATCAAGATCAAGGGAAGTACTAATACCACTCTATAAAGCCTTAGTAAGACCACACCTAGAGTACTGCATCCAGTTTTGTTCACCACATTATAAAAAAGATGTTGAGACTCTAGAAAAAGTACAGAGAAGAGCAACCAGGATGATTAGGAAGACTGGAGGCTAAAACATATAACAAACGGTTGCAGGAACTGGGCTTGGCTAGTCTAGTAAAGAGAAGGACCAGGGGAGACATGATAGCGGTCTTCCAATATTTGAGGGGCTGCCACAGAGAGGAAGGATTCAAGCTATTTTCTAAAGTGCCTGTAGGCCAGACAAGGAGTAATGGATAGAAACTGAACAAGGAGAGATTTAACCTGGAAATAAGGAGAAACTTTCTGACAGTGAGAACAATCATAAATGGAACAGATTGCCCTCAGAAGTTGTGGGAGCATCATCACTTGAGACTTTCAAGAAGAGATTGGACTGCCATTTGTCAGAAATGGTGTAGGGTCTCCCGCTTGGGTGGGGGGTTGGACTAGATGACCTACAAGGTCCCTTCCAACTCTGATTATCTGTTAAATCTGTTAAGAGTTTAGTTTTAACAGTAGTTTGTAATGTACCACTGAATCAAAGGCTTTTCAGAAGTCTATGTAAATTGCGTCTATTACTTTATCCTGGTCGAGTAGAGTAGTCCATATATTTTTGCAGTGTAGGAGTTGTAGGTTGCAGGACAATTTTTTCCTGAAACCAATTTTTTTTTGGGAGAGTAGATTGTTTGACTCTAAGTGGAGGGTGATGAATTGGTTAATGATTGATTCCATGACTTTGCATATGACACAACAGAGTGAGATTGGTCTGTAGTTTTCAACCAGGCTGGGGTCACTTTTTTTGAAGATAGGGGTGATCGTAGCTAAGGACCAGATGCTACAAACAAACATTGATGTATGCTGAATTGTTTCTTTCATGCATTTGTGAACACAAACTGAGGAATATGGTATAAATAAATAAATAAAATAAATAAAATACACCGTGCAAGGGACAGCTTGCCTAAATGAAATCATCTTAAAGGAAAATGAAAGAAGCTGATGAGACCCAATGAAACTTTTGTGGAACCTTCATCATGTCATTTTATCTTGGGTTATTATCAGAATTGTGAGCAGGATTATACAATATTCTTTTTGGCTCATTCATTATTCAGTCATATTGCCATTCAGTCATCAGGAAACAGAGAACAATGTGCCTCTCCTCTTGAAACTTAAAGGAACATCTCTCCAATATTTCAGCTTGTTTACTCGCCATAATGAGGAAGAGGAGAATCAAGAAACTTTCTTGCCACACAAGCCAGCATGGGACAATTGGTTCTATTTAACTTGACTGAGCTTTACAACATGAATATTGCAATTAAATCATGACTGGCTGAAATGATATCACTTTGCTTAATTTAAAAAAAAAAGACAAAAAGTTACACTGGCATTAATAGCAGGCTATTGTGACACCAAGATGATTCACCCACAATGAATTATTTTGTGTCAGATCATCTGCCTCCCAGGCATAAGTTTGGACATTATGCGTGTGTCATTTATCCTCTCTCCCATTAGATTCTGGTAGTTTGAAATATATCAAAGATTGCGGTAAATTCCACTCAAGTCGTATCAAATGCAGGTAAATCTATTTTTTTTAATGAGTGATCATTTGTAGCGGGGGCGTGCATAAGCGCACCAACGTGCCTACCGTCCCTGTCCTATTGTTTCTCTTATTCTTTTATTTTTCTTATATGTACCCATTTCATGTATTCACAACTATGTATACACTTATACTTATTATCTTGTAAACAATTGGCAAATCAAATAAATAAATAAATAAATAAATATGCAGTACAATGCAGTGAGTCATGTGCAGATTTGTACATGGGGAAACAAAACAACCACTTCATGGCCCGACATAGAACAAATCCATCAAGACTAGATTCAGCAGTCCATCTGCACTTAAAAACAATGGCAACTCTTTTGAAGGAAGCAAAGTCCACATTTGGAACAGAGAGGATTGCTTACTTGAAAGAGGGGTCAAAGAGGCCGTTTATGTCAAAATTGAATACCTCACTCTCAACAGAAGGGGAGGGATACAACATCATCTATCTCCAATCTATAACACAGTCCTTTCAACATTTCCAAAAAGATTCCACACCCATTTCCACCACTCAGATGACCCTGATGACATACTCCAAGTGGCCTTAATGATTCACTAAAAGAATGCAAATGACCAGCTGTCTGCAAGGACTATAAATCCTTCCATTCCCCACCATCCAGTCAGAGCTGAAGAAGCTTCTTGGATAAAAAGCAAAATGTCTTAAAAACAAAAAAACCAGAAAGTCCTATTGCTTCTTGAAAAAGCACTTTTTTGGACAAAAATGACGTGGATGACTGAGAATCTCCAGTCTACTTTATTTGCTTTTATTGATGACTGCTTTTCTGACTTGTTAAAATATTCGTTTTAGTTTTGCTTTTAAGGTATTTTGTTGCTATAGAAATACTTCATTTTCTTCAAATAAAATGAAGATCTAAAACAAGAAACAAAAGAAGTTTATTATAAGACAAGAAACAATAACGAACAAAAGGTGATGGAAAATTACCTGAAGGAAATTACATTTGATGTTTTTTTCTACAAAAGTGAATGCATATATACAAGTTGATGTTTATATATCAATTTATTCTTATTTTAAAAACTCCCTTTTTACAACTCTGTAATCCCTTAATTTGGGGCAGAGTTGGGCTGACTGAATGGAGCTGAGCTTTTACTAGCCAGATGCTTTCCTGATGCAAGATGGAGTTCACAGCAGATATTTTTTCTTTGCACGCTAGGAGACAAATATCTGCCACAATCTAGGATTGAACCCTCAACCTTCTGAGTGGAAGGTGAGCACCTTCATCCCTTGGCCACCACAATACTCCCATTTATTCTACTCGTTATATTTAGTTATTATGCTTGTTTACAGCTTCAAAATAAGAAAATAGTATGCATTCAATCTGGAATTTATATCACTAGAAATAACTGAATTACTGAATAATTCTAGTAACTGAATTACTAGAAATAACTGAATAACTGAAACACAGAATAAATATTAACTATATAATTAAGGTATTCTGAACATTTCTTCCTGATTAATGGCCACTTGGCCTGTGATTAAATCTTACTTTTATTTTCCCACACCAATAATTACTATCTGCAAAAGTAAGTTACATTTAAAAAGTCATGTTATATAATAGTTGATAGAATGAACTAAGTGGGGACAGGAATATCATGCTATAACTATGATTAGGAGTATTGGTTCTATGTTTTATGAACAGTGACACCTGCAGGATCTTTCTCCTTTACAACGGCATGCTGCTGCTTTCATCATGACCCCTCGCTCCAGAGGCCATTCATCTAGGTACCAGACAGAAGAATGCAAATTTTTCATAGATGAGAAATTAAAAAAAGTAATAGATTGCCTGTAAAATACATTCTTCTTCTCCATCAACATAATAGGTTCCTTTGTGCTGTTAAAGAGAACTACTTATTTATTGCAGGCTGCCTCAATAACCAAAATAACTGCAGAAAGCTTAGGCAATAGGGGTTCCAAAGAGGAAAATAAGAATAATTAAAGTAAGCAAAAACCAAGGAAGCAATCATGCGTAGAGCACTCTGAAGAAAGAGGAAACCAAATTCAATCACATGGTGCTCTCATTATTCTAAACAGGCCTATTCTTGTGAGTAATAATAGTACCATAATGCATTTTCAGTATAATATGAAATTATTTCTTGGAAGCCATTATTAAAAACATAGTTAACATCCAACCAGCATATTTTGCAGGGATATTTTGATGATAGATTCCTCAAGTAACTCTTCAGAATCTCAAAAGAAAGTATGTTTTCATATTCCAGCATTGGAGAGAAAAATAGAACTCTTCAAAGACAGTAAAGCCTCCTCTGGAATTGTGTTGAAGCTGAATACCAAGGGGAGAATATCTTCATCTATGTGAGTGTTAAATAGGTACAAAAGGTAAAAAAGCAAAAACATATTCATAAACACTTATTTTTAATGGCACTTTCTTCAGGAGAAACAAACATAGAGGTATGTGGGGATGTATGGAGTATGCAGTTCCTTATTGATTGTGTAGTACAGGTGTTTCTCAACTTATAACTACAATTGGCCCAAAATTCCTGTTGTTAAGCAAGACAGTTGTTAAGTGAGTTAGCTCATTTTATGACCTTTTTGCCACAGTTGTTAAATCACTGCAATTCTCCAGTTAGTAAGACTGTTGTTAAGTGAATCTGGCTTCCCCATTGTTTGTCAGAAGATTACAAAAGACAATCACATGACCTCAGGATACTGCAACCATCATAAAAATGAGTCAGTTGCGAAGCATCTGAATTTTGATCATATGACCACAAGGATGCTGCAACGGTCATAAGTGTGAAAAATAGTCATAAGTCACTTTTTCAGAAACTTTGAATGGTCATTAAATTAACTTTTGTAACTCAAAGACTACCTGTATTAATAAATTCAGAAGTATTCTTTTATAGAATCAGAACATTTTCTTCCTACTTTCCTTTAAAGACCAGTGTTGCATTGTGACTATTTATATTAATTTATGTCATATATTGCTAACAGAAGTTCTGTATAAATGTTGCCAAAATAAAATATTCATTCCAATTTCTGTAGGTCCTTTACATACTTGAAATGAAATTCACCTTTCTGAAACACAACATAACATTTGGATATATATTAGAACAGTTACACTTACACAGCCAAATAAAAAATTTATCATAAAACAAATCAAGTTGTTCATAGATTTAATTTGTGTGCTCTGTTTTTATATTAAGATAGGAAATTTAAGAAGTTTTGTCTATTTTCTGTGGCTGTCACTGAGAGCTTGCTCTTTAGCGGCGGCGGGGGGGGGGGGGCATAATGAGAAATGTAAAAACAATGTAAGCTGACAGGATAAGAAGCTCAACAAGTTGCAACTAGCAACAATTGAGTCATAATATTTTTTTAAATACTTATCATTCTGTATTTGTTCCTGAGGCATTGAATTACAGAACTGAATCAAACAGGCAACTGATTTTATTTTCAATACCTGAAAGCAGAAAGCTAGGTTGGTTGAGGTATCGTGTAATGAACAAATAGTCTTTTTCAACACATCAACACCAAGTTCCTCCTTACTATTTGTGCTTGAATCACGTGTCTCATTCTTTCTAATTGCAGGGCAGGCCCTTATTAATTATATGCTCCAATAAATAATAACCGTGATCTTATGGCTTCACTGCTGTAAGATTTAAAACATGGCTGTGTTGGAAGAAATATCCATATGGTTCAGTTCCAAGCTGGGAGAAAAACACTGGAAACATGGAGGCTGATTGGAAAGATGGTTTAATGATGAACAGAACAACCAGCGTTTATGGTTCTGGTGCAGCTGACAAAATGGAGTGTGTGTGTGTGTGTGTGGGGGGTTATAGCTTCTTTGGGCTTTGTATTTGAGCTTCCTGTTCCTGTACAAGAACATGTATTCTATTGGCTGTTGCCAGATTCCTATGGGGATATGTAGGGGTTATGTAGGGCTCATAGCTGGCTTTATAGGCAAACGAGGAAATACAAATCCTAGGTGCTTGTCTGAGCTAATCTGGTCAGCCTCTGGTTTATTGTTTATCTGAGCTCCCGGGTGAAGTTTGGACTGCTCTGGGATGGTGCAATGAAGGGACTTGTGTTTTGAAAGGTTATTGGGCAATTCCTATTGTGTCTTAATGGCTTTCATCCTGTGTTGGATCTTGGGTAAGGGACTGCTTCTAATACTAACATTCTGCCTTTGTTCAGACTTTGCTGCAGGGAGTTTCAAAATATCTTGTCTTGAATGGATTTCTGCCTGCAGTATTTGCTTTCCTTGTGAATAGAGCTATCTAGATACTTGTCTTCCTCTTTCAATAAGCTCTTTATCTCTTAAGGATTGGCATCTGCTGTGGGCTATTAAGGAAGACTTGGGGGCTGCTTCCTGCTTCTAAAAACGGGTTTCTCCATTTCTTATTTAGGAAAATATAATATTCTGCCTTTTTAAATATTTCCCAAAATATTTCATTGTTCTAGGAGCGGGGGTGGGGGGGTGGGGGTGGGGGTGGGGCTTCCCACAGCTCAGAAGGAAATCTATAGTTTTTAGCTTGAATAAAATATTCACTTATTTAATCAAATGTCTGTGGCTGTTGAATTTTCAAACAGGCTACAAAAGCTTTCCAGATGTTGTGGGATAGATAGTTAGTGGCCTTAAAGGAAACTAGAAATATTTCATTCCTGTTCAGATCACTCAAAAGCTATGAATCAGAATGAGAGCACCTCACATTTACACTAATGGAAACAAATTCAGAATGCTAACTACACAATATGTATTTAATGCACTATGTAACTCAGTCTTAAAATATGCAAAGTCATTTCTTCTGTGTCTGGATAACTTCCACATTCTGTTCAAAAACTGGCATATCTACAAATGTCCTTGTGAGTGATAGTTTTGCTCAACAGTCAACTCAGCTACTAGTTGCTTTTGTTTCTCCTAAGCCTCCTTAAACTACCTTGTTCTTTTCTCATTAAAAATAGATGGCATTATTTTCCACTTTAAAAGTGTCATCTACCAATATGGTCTATTATCAGAGGAAAGCACCAAGTTGCCCTTTATCTCAGAGGGAAAATATTGTAAATAGCATTTTCTGTATGAGATTCCTTATGATAGATGGTGATATACATTTTATAAGTAAATAACAGATAAATAATAGATACAAATATAGAATCATTTAGGCTAAAATGTTTAGATGCTCACAATGAGAATCTGCTTGGCAAGAGCTGGAATTTAAGATTGATTGATTGATTCATTCTTTGATTCATTCATTCATTCTGGACACATCAGTTTTTTCCCCAATTTGAATCGATGTGCTTTTCATTAACTTTGATTAGCAATGATTACAAATGAATCATTTTTGTCAATTATGTTGTAATTGCTTGCTTAATTGTGTTTTAAATATCTGAATCATTTTCTGTTATGTTTTCAGGGTTCTTTGGTGACTAGTTACCACTTTGCCTATTTATTCCAATAAATGTTTATGCAATAATGGTATAAAAGAACTCAGCAAGTTAAATTAGGAAGGGAGAGACAGGGAAGTGAACTAGCTAGAAGTATCTGATGCACTGTAAATTAAAAATTAACGCGAGGTATCACAAATATTAAAGAAAGGGTTAACCATAGTTTTTATTCTCTTTTAACAGAACTAGTTGTTGATACTACATTCCAAAAATAGATAGATGGTTAAGTTTCTACAGTGGTTTACTGTCTATATGGATTCTAAAATTAATATATTTTATCTCCAGTCCTGGCTTTGGCATTGCCAGTTAAATATATGTAAAACCTCTGTTTTCTGAAAGCAGGTACCAGATTATTGTGTCCGTTATTAGGGGAAGTTTGAAATCATTAAACCAGATTGAAGTCTTTCTCAGAGAGGTCAGAACTTCATAGGAAATGTCTTTATATGTTACAGTTCTGTTGATACTTCTTCTTAACTAATGGCAAAGGCAAAACTCAGATCTCAAAGACTGCAACGATGACACCATCAAAGCAAACCTCTTTAACACATTCTTTGGCTCAGTATTTGTAAACAGCAATGGATCAAGCCCAGTATTTCTTAGTCGAACTACAGACAACTACAATGATCTAATACATATTGATTTTACAGAAGACATTGTTGAAAAAGCACTGCGCAATCTAAAGCCATCCTTATCTATTG